>NC_091094.1:16787307-17091346 GCF_024713975.1 Paralichthys olivaceus
GTGGAGATGCTATTTCCAGGTGTGAGCTGATGAACAGAAAGTTGTGTATTTGTGATCGGCTCACCCGAGACAGATGTTAATACCAGGTCTGATCAGGGCCTAAGTAGGAGTCAAGCAGATGTGGAGGAAGGAGATGCACATCCTTCCCTATTTGCCAGTGCTCATAGTGCTCAACAATCAACAGGCAAAATACTGTTTTTAGAATATAGGACAAGATGTTGAATGTCCCTTGTACGTTTGAAGGTTTTCTGCAAAATATAAGTTACCAGCTACCAGCAGAGGTTAGCAGGTGTTAGTGGCCACCAGCGGAAGAAGGATGGATATAACTTCCCTTAGTACCTTAGCGCCATCAAGTGTTTTGGCCTTGTAATCAACAATAAAGGCTGAACTTGAGGGTACACTGTGGCTAAAGGTAAATCTGACTGGCTACTGGTTTGTATGGCAGTACTTTGAAAGCCATGTGGCTGCTCAGTAGATCAGACATCATTACCTCCATGTCTTTTTAAACGCTTTCCCATTTTAGAACAAGATGGAGAATATCCCTTGTATGTTCTGCCGCACTAATTAATGCCTACCACTGGTTGATGTTATCGGATGTTTGTGACAACCAGCAGATGTTAGGAACATATCTTTAGTTGTGTAAAAATACCCAGAATTAGCTGTATTGGATCATTTTCAACCTGAAATACATATCTTATAAATAAAGTTGTGAATGAAAACTAAGGATAGTTCATGTCCTTCTTCACTGCCAGGTCAACACCAAGTAATGAATTTCACAAAAGCAACAGTTGATCAATTGTGAACCAAAGCAACAGCCTGTATAAGATAAGAGATGCCACTACAATATTGTAATCAAGAGAGTTTAAAAAAGAGATTGGAAAGATTAAACGCCTTTGCAAATTACCCATAGAGCATCATCAAAGCACACCGCTTCTCCCTCCTGTGGCGTCTTTGAAATTTGCGATCTGGGCTTGACACTAAAATGCTCGTAAATGTCTCTGCTGGAAGAATGTTGGTTATCATCACTGCATAACTTTTTATCCTGCAAGTTTATCCAACCAGCTGCTGCTCACGTGTTTTTATCTGTTATTAATATTGGAGACAGCATAGTAAAACAAGTCTGCAGGAGCAGGCTGGCTCCTGAAGCAGGTACTAAAACATACAGGGACAGTGAGTAAAATTATACACTGGAAAAAATAATAATACAGAGGTTAATGATGCAATTTGATGTCTATTACCTCAAGTATCTCAGTCATTTATGATCGTAAAAATTGAGGCAGGGGCTTAAACTGCATAGTTCCCCTCCAGTCACATTTGAAGACATATACAAATGGTCTGCTTGGAATAATAATAAAAAAGTGCAACCACTGATTTTAAGTAATCTCTTCAGGACAGACATCAGTGAGATGTCTGTCCTCAGTGCACATGCACAATAGGCTGCAGGATTCCACATCACACTTGTCATTGCAGTTGTGATGTCACAGATCCCACTTGTATCTGTGAAGGTTAAATACCTGAAAATCCCACTAGTCAGTTAGAACTGAAGATGCCTCTAGCATTAAAGTCCAGATATCTATGTACACGTACAACTCCTACAACATCCCACTTGTACATATATGTGTTAAATTCATGTGGAAAACTGTCTCTGATGCAAACAGCCTTCTTGCGTCAAACTTCACTCTACATCATTCTGCAGCTAGACTGACACTATATAGCATAAAATGTACCTCCACCAAAGTCCAATAGTCCCCTTACATTCAAACTGCATTGCAGAAGAACAAATTCTCACAATTCTTTTGAAAGGGATATAAACAAAAAGTCTGCTCGACCCCTCTGTCTGTGCCAAACTTTAATGGATTCTTTCTTGGCTCATATCACATCCTTCCACCAAGTTTTATGGAAATCCTTTCAGTAGTTTTTGTGTATTAATGTGGACAAACAAATCAAAGTAATAAACGCATTTTTAATTTGAACTTTGTGTTTAACCTCTTAAAGTTGCAGTGTGTAGAATTTTGTGATATTGTGGTGGAAATTTATCTCAAGATGTGAAATAAAGAGTTTCTCAGACCAGAATTATCTTTGGGTCTTTAGAGCTCTGCAGAGGGTTTCACACTCAGCATGAATGCTCAGAGTGGAACCACCCCGGATAGGGAAAGAAGAAGGTTTTATACAGTCAGGTAAACAGGAAACATTAGAGGCAACTGTTACTGAGTAATGGCATGAAAAACTGAAGCCACCTATAGTCTGGTTAACACAGGAAGCTGTCTGCTCTTACTTCTGCATGAAAGAAGAGGTTTGCTACTGCAAAGATCAGGGTCAACAAGAGGATCATCATCAAGAAAGGACATGAACTATAAAGTTACATCTGCCAAGTGCATAGCAACAGTCCTGGCATTGGATAGTTAAGGGTAAAACAGTAAAAGTAGTCTGTCTAGTTTCGAAACGTCCGCTTCTGCACGTAAGCCAGACAGTTCCGCTTATGCAAGCACAATTGTGTTTTTATATGAGTTATTGTTGAACACAGCACACGAGCATTGATCAGACATAGGAACGAGTTCAAGCAAAGGTCATATGCAAGTTTTCCATTACAATATCTAGTGTTGAAATCGCATGTTGCAGCTGAACACCCCTCACTTCACCCTCTCCTTCCAAACATGAAAAAGAACTTGTGGTAGCCTTTAAATGTAATAAAAACTCAAAAGGTGTTTAGTTTGTCCAGTCTGGACTAATGTAAAAAACATGGCAGCCTGCGTAGAGAGGACCCCCTAAATGTAAATATAAAGTATTTAAATATAAAGGGCCTTTTCTGGGGTAAAGACTAAAAAAACTACAATTCATATAATTTAGATGAAATGAACTAGTGAAAACATCATGAGGATTATTCTACATTAAATTTCTGCCAATAGTTCCCTTTGACCTAAATCTTACACACAGGACCTTTAAGTGTAAGTGAGTGTGCGTGCGCGCGCCTATACTCCCATCTATTGGAGAAAAGCTGTACATACTTGAATGATGAAGTGTAGGCAGATGATTTATTTTATCCTTATAATTGATCCATACATCTGCATTTAAAAATGTCTTGAATATTCCTCAGATGAACAGAGTGATTCATGTTAAATCTCTTGTCAGATGAACGACGTGTTGCTCTACACCTACCCTCAGCAGGATGGGAAATACAGACTGAAGAACACGCTGCCTCTCACCGGGTTAAAGGTCCGAGTCTTTCATTGAATCACCGCATGCTGTAATTTTAACAGAGGGGTTCTCAGGGGTTGAAAATGTATTTAAAGCTTTTTATAACAGAAACACAAACTATAATCGTGAAAATATTCAGTTAACCATAAAGGCTGTAATGTTTTTGTGGATATGGTTAAATGGTGCTAACAACAAATAACAGGAAATGTGTAGAGTAGAAAATTTTGTTCCTCAGTTATCAGACTAGTAAATGTTGCCCTTTGCTTATTTGTCTCTCTCATGTTTTGTCATTCTGACTTTCTGATTGCTTACCCAGGTCAGTAAACCCATCATAGAAAATGTCCATAATGCACTGAAGATTGAAGGAACAGACATCTCCATCACTTTGTCTGCAAGGTGGGTCATTGTTTAAATGATGAGTAATAACTAGAAATGATGCAAGGTTTCTCATTATCAGCGCTGGTTAAAACATTTTAGCATATTTGGTGTTATTCATTTGTAAGATCAACTCTGAAATGATATAGTATTGAATTATTTTGTGTGTTGTGCAGTTCTTTCATTGAAAGAGAGGACTGGTTTTACACTCTGAGCCGCGCTGTCACCGAACACACCAGAGGATCTGCAGCATTCAACAGCTGCTCAGGAGAAGTGAGTTAACTCTGTCTCTGTTTTCATCATTCTCTGCGGTCAAACTCATCCTCAACAACAACAGGGAGACTGAGGCAGAGGAGTCCAGCCTTCAACAGATCACTCAACCATTCCTGGAATATGCCTGTTGGCTTTATAACACCACATTCCCCATGGACATTTAACTTTAACTAACACAATTAATACAGGTGGTTAAAACAATTGCACTTTCACAAGAACATTGTGCCGACCACATTAGTGGTTCGTTTGAAACCATGTGTTCCTTTAAAGAAGTGTGGCTGCATCATCAATGATGCAAAACATGTCAATATGGTGCACGCTGAATTATCAACACTCCATTCAAATGCTAATGCTAATGTTATATGATGCAACACTTTCGTCAACATGATGCTTCTTTGAACGCTTCCCTCTGTCTGTGCAGCCACTGGTCTTTATTCATTTCACAGCAATATGAGACACAACATGCAGGTGTTTGAAATTGCTGTCTGTGTGTGTGTGTGTGTGTGTGTGTGTGTGTGTGTGTGTGTTTCAGGCCAGAGATCGTCTGCCTCTGTCTCTCGGAGAGAAAGCTCCCACACTCGTTCCAGTCTCTCAAGTGATGATGTGTATGAACTGCACGGCAGATTTCAGCCTCACTCTTCGTAGACATCACTGTCACGGCTGTGGGAGAGTGAGTCACGCAAATAAAACACAGGGCTCTGTGATACTTTTACTATCAGTATTACATTATTATATATAGACAGGGTACAGCAAACTGTGCTTTTGACCAGAGCACAGAGTGTGTTGGATGTTTTCATTGTTCCTGTGGTAACTGGATTTTGCAGATTGTCTGTCGAAGCTGCTCCAGGAACAGATATCCACTGAAATACATGAAGGACCGCATGGCTAAAGTGTGTGATCACTGCTACAGTGAGCTAAAGAAGAGAGGTGGGGAAATGCTGCTTTGTTTGTGATCAAATTTTTTTATTGCCATTTAAATCAGGTAAACCAGACCCACAAAAACTAGGTCCAGAGGGACTCTGCTTTTATCAATCATTTTGTCACACAGTCTGCATGTGAGCCCCCAACGTTTAGAGTTGCTATTCTTCCTGTATCCAGAAGAGGGAGTATGGTAACACACTACATGGAAACTACATCACTCATCTTCATCATTGGCATTAGTTTTAAATACAGGTGGAGTCAACCATTGACAGTTAAAATACAGGAAGTACATTTGAAAAATAGAACTAACAGTAGATAACAGTTATAGTTCAAGGCACACTGGGGGTAGGAGGAAAATCGTGTCAATTGTTTTTCACTGTGATAACTGTGATTACGTTCTTCTTGGTTCAAATCCCAGTTTGACAGTTTGTGTGTTCTCCCTGTGTCTGCATGAGTTTTCTCCAGCTTCCTCCCACAGTCCACAGACATGCAGATTAGGGTTTAAATTAATTGGAGACTCTAAATTGACCATAGGTGTGAATGGGAATCTTTATAGTCTTGATGCTCCCTGTGACCCATCAAGTATTAGCGATTAAGATAATGAATGAATGGATGGATGTTCTTGAATTCATACTGTTTTGTTTCCACTGTTAGAATCATGTAACAAAAATGGACTCTGGTGCAGTAAAGATCAGACGATCACAGTTAACCCTCCATGCTCTGGAGTTTGTCAGTGTTGTACTTTTGTAGCTTTTCTGTGTTTTGGCTGATATGAAGTTGTATGCCTCTGCAGGTGTAGATGTGTCTGCACTGACAGGTAAAGACAGCCCTCGTGCAAACCGCTCCAGTCGTCCAATCTCTGCTGTGTTCCAAAACATTCATCCGCCCAACATCTGGAGGCATCGGAAAGGCACCGTCTTCTTCAACCAGGTACAACTTTCTCTCTCTCTGTGAAGGAGCTGCGCTCACTGCAGAGTGTAGAGTTAATGCTGTGATGTGAATGTCATTTCTGTTATGTTTTGTAGAGTAACAGTGCTCCTGTTGTGCAGGTGACAGTGTCAGAGGAAGGCTCCGTTAGTGGCAGTCTACAGCGCAGCAAGAAGAGCAAGAGGAACTGGAAGAGACTGTGGTTCCTTCTAAAAGACAAGGTGCTTTACACCTACCGAGCTCAAGAGGTGAGGGGAAACATGCACTCCCCTTTAACCTACTCCACTTTCACGCATGCTCAGAAATCTGGACATTTATGTGAGAACGCAGTGAAGTGAGCCCATGTGAGAAAACAGCAGGAAAATGTCTGGAAAATTCACGAGAAAGCAAAGAGATGTTTCCAACATATGACGAGCGCAAAACTGGAAGAACACAAATGTCTCAGGATGAAAAAGAGGAGCCATACAGGTTGACGTTGTTTGGAAAAACAATGAGATTCTAGAGCTTTACTAATTCTTTCTGCAGCAGAATGTATACCTCATGTCCTGCCTCCTACATGCTCTACCAAGATGCCAGCCCTCTTATGAATGTCCCAGAAAAGTTCTTGTCATTGTGAAGGAATCTGACCCAGACATTATCCTGCATGTGAAAAAGGCAAACTCTGGAAAATGTCAGGACACAATTTCTGGAGTTCATGTCTGAAAACAGAACATACTAGTTCATGTTCAGTCACTCGAACAAACTTTACATCAGCTGTAGTTTTAGTTGAAGCCACCACTCAACTAAAAATAAGTAAAAGAACAAAGTTACAGTTACATCCTTATATCTTTTAATTATCTTCTTTTTTCCGAACTAATTTTTTTGTATCTGCAGGAGAAAGTAGCATCAGAAAGTTTGCCTCTGTTGGGTTTTACCGTGAAGCTGCCTGACAGACACGAAGAGGAGGCCAATGTCTTCAAGCTTTACCACAAAAACACTTTGTACTACACCTTTAAAGCTGAGGACAACTACACAGCACAGAGGTGAGACACATGCAGAACTGAGAGCTCATTATAACATAGTTAGAGTTTGACGTCCAGGCTCCAACTTCATCACTCCATATGGTGATGTAGAGATAATGGGGAGTGAAACACCTTTAAACTGCAGGTGGTTGCTGGGGTGGAAACACAGGGGGAACATGCAAATTCCACACAGAAAGACTGTGAACCAGGATTCGACCCGCTAACCATCTTGCTGTGAGGCGTCAGTGCTAACCACTGCACTCTGCAACTTAATCGCCTTGGACATGATACACTTGTTTTTAAAATTCAGGAGCAATAGGTAATAATAGATCAGTTTATGATGTCGGCACGCTATAGCTCACCTGGTACCATGTTAGTCCCCAATTCTCTCTGCCCATTTTACACATAATGACCTTTCAATAAATGCCTGAAAAAATTGCACTAAATAAATACAGAAATAATGGTGATGTAGTTGTATGCTGTGGTAACAGGCACAGGATTGGTAGTTTTTAGGTGAAAATACATACAAACATTTGAGGTTGATGCTGTTTCTTGTTCCTAATTTAGACTCTGCTCCTCATACAGGTGGGTCAATGCCATGGAGGAGGCCACAGTTTTATAGGATCAGCTGCTCTGGCAAGTCACTGGAAATAAATGTCTGCTGCCTTTCCTCTGCCAGATACTCCTGTCACCGACTGTGAAACCAAAAATGCTGGACAGGGAATGAAAAAAAAACAGTATTTGATTATGTCTGGAAGTTGTAACTTTCTTGGCCTGACTGAGGAAAGGAAGACATTTTGTTCTATGCACGGGTACACGTTCACCTACTTTGTCAGCTGCTGTTACAGCAGGTGTGATGCTGAGAGCCTCAAGAGGCGATGGCCCAGATACCTGCCAGTGTGGAACATTGCATCCGTCTGACCTGTATGTCTCATCAGCAACATTCCCCCAAATCAATGGATTGGGGATTTTTGGAAAAGAAATTATAAATATTCTATGATCTCTATCTTTTTTTCACAATATCCGAGATTTCAAAACATTGCAAACAAATGTTTTCAGTAAGATTCAGTCATTTTTACTGTTGTTTTCAGGGAAGTGTAAAAAAACAACAAATATTTTCACCTCACTTAGAAATGCCTGAATCTGGAACACCCTGATTTTTCAAAAATGTTTTAGTTATGCCTTTGTTTCATTGTGAGAGATTGAATGAATTTATATGACTAATTATTTGAAGCACAGGCTGAATCAAAGAATGAGTAATTTTATATGTATAGAAGTGTCTGTAGCTCTGCCATGTACTGTATTGTTGGAGACGGTGCTGCCAGTGAATAGTTTCTATGCTTTTTTTGCACTTACATGAAGAGGAATGAACCTGGAAAAGTGATAAAGGCCGAAAACTACAGCCTCTGTACTTAAATTACTTAACATGCTCTTCTGTTGGGAAATTGTGGAGTAGTACACGGGTTCCATATATCTTTTTTTTAATTTAATCTATAACAATTATAACATAAGTTCATATTTGTATAAAGACTCTGTGTCCTGTTGTGCAAAGATTCGTTTCCCTGATCACTGGTTTCACTTATGTGCCGAAATGGTGTCCTGGACTTTGTACTGTATATTTCTAACACTATTATTTTAAAATCAAGTAAAGGAAGCTGTACTGATGGAAGTTGTCTGTGTTTTATCCTCCTCATGTCCTCTAGATGGCAGGTGATCTAAACACCAAATAACAGGAGGCTGTAATTGACTTCCTGTCACTGTGTCCTTGCTGATGGAGCTCGGTACTTATACATTCAAAATGGAAACACTCCCCCACTATGCTGCCAAGCTGTTTGCACTCCGCTTGTAGCACCTGCTATGTGAGTGTATCGTGTCTGTGTTGGCCTGTTCTGATGAAACTGCTGGCATGTGTATTAGAGCACACTCTGAGCTGCTCTGGAAGACACCAGGGATGCAGTGATACGCAGACCAAAGCGCCATGCGGCCAGAGAAAGGCCAGGACTGTTCTGCTTCTCATCTCCCCCTGAGGCTTCCTGACCCAGAATAATATCAGGCGGAAAAGTTTTCTTTCTGGGGCTCCTGAAAAGTTGCAGACGTGTCGTCCTACATAGAGGCCAGTCCATTCATCACTCTCTTCTCCCCCTCTAGCCCCAATTCTCTGCTCTCTCTCCCTCTGTTGAGTTTACCATCTTAGTTGTGTTTTATTTGCCTTTACTGCTGTTGGTTAAAACACAATACACATTTTCCTTATGAATAACAAAACGTATTGCGACGCACTTCCTGTATATACTGCAAACTTTCTTTTTAAACTAATCTTATTTTAGACTGAAAAGGGTGTTTGATTTTTCTTCAAATCTCAAGAACAAATCAATTCATAGTTTACATAACTATAAAAGTGTTCTCTGTGTACTCAATTGTATGCAAACCAATTTATTTTCATATTTGTATTTACTTCTGCTTTTTATCCTAGTTTCAGTAATGAAACAGGAAATGGCATCGCTGAAGAATAAACAGGTAAAACAGGAATGTCCAGTCACACTTTTATTGATTCTCTGTGCAAATGAATTAAAACAACAAGTAATGAAATGCAATGAGAGCTCGCAGTGGGATGAATGGTGGAGGCTTTGTTCTTTTTTTTTTTACAGTGGGGCAGCAACAGTGTCATAATCCGAGCTTAATTCAATATTGCCGCGGGCAGGAACAATGCAGAGAGAAGCAAATAATCAATCATAAACACCCGGCCTACTCAATGAGGTTGAATGCATTCAGCTCTGTTACATGTGCACAGCCTCGAGACTCATTAACGCCCGAAGAGGTGAAGCATTATCTGAGCTCAGCTGTGGCTTTTTTTCTTTTTCTTTTACCTAAGATGCTCTGACAGCAGATTCGTGTGAACGTTTTAATGATAGATTCACACGACCACAAGCCACGAAGGCAATGCGTTGCTTCGGTAGATGTTGCGAGTAACAACAGCGAGCCTTCTCATCTTTTTGCAGTCTTGTGTGGGCAGCAGATCCTCAAGAAAAATAGGAAGATTTCATTACATAATACCTGGATTTAAATAAAAATACAAAAAAACAAAAAACACGAGAGAGAGCTGTGAAAATAGGTGTGTCAACTTGACATTGGCTTGACAGTTCTAGGTCTGTGCCATTTCTCTTGCTTCTCGGCACCCCTCAGAGTTGGGGAGAGGGAGACGGAAAAATATAATGTGGAGAGGGTGGAAGAATAGCAGGACGCACTCTAATGTCCCACTTTGCAAACTCTTCGCAGCCCACACTGCCAAGTCAATGTTACACCTATTCCATCTCCCCTAAAGCTTTAAATAGCCCACTCTCCCTCAACGGGAAGGAAAAAACTCACAGGCTTCAGCACACCCTGCACCTGACTGAACATTTATTATCCCCCTAGCCTTAACATGGAGTCTGCATTGTGCTTTCCATTCTCCTGCAACACAGACAGAGAAACAAGGAGAAACGTTGGTCAGCAGCTCTGGTACCTTGTCTCCAGGGGAGTCAAACTCTGGATCATTTGAGCCAAAAAAGTCAGAATGTTGTTTTATTTTTCCTTTTATACTTAAAGGTAAAGTGTTTTTGTTATCCTGCCTAACTTAAAATTAGACAATTACAGCAAAGCTGTAGCCAGCAACCAGTTATCTTAGCTTAGCATCTAAAAGGGGATATAGGGCAACCATTGATGACATGAACCCACAACTACACAACTAATAAAGTAAAATTCATGTTTGTATAATCCAGACATAAACTCGAAAAAAAAAGGCCTTCATTTATATATAGCGCATTATGGGATGAAGGCCCTATTTCTTGTCTGGTAGCAGTTGCCAAGCAACCAGTGAAGACTCCAGTTAAAGACCTGAAACCAAACATATAAACACATGAAATACGCATTTCTGGTTTTAACACAGTTGTTTTTGTATAAAGATGTAACGTGATCAATTATGTTAAAACACGATGGTGGATTGTTATGCTTTTGAGCTAACGTGCTGGCTCAGACATTAGAGCAAAATCAATCTTCACACCTAAATCTTAACCCCTTAACATAACCGCTTGTCCTGCAAGATTCAACCACGTTTCTTAATCTGCCTATTTTATAGATGAGGCTTTAATGTTTGAAGCCTTAGTGGTGCAAAGAATATGTGACAGTTTTCCATTTTGTCTGAAAATGTTCTGATCATCAGAACATCAGAAGATAAAATAGGATAAAATATTCTTCTTTGTGGAATTTTCATCTCTCTTTTTGGCTTGAAACCCTCTAAAATGAAGCATTGTCTGCTTTTATGACCCTTAATCACAGGTTAGGATCATAGTGCTGATATCATCAGTGAGAAAGTCAACCAACAAGTGATCTCTTCTTCTCAGCTAATTCACATTATCTTTAGGGGCCCAGATAATATTAAAAATATTTAAAAGTATTTTTCTTACTCTTTAATCATTGTGTTATGATTTATCTTGGGAAACGGGGGGCGTGGTCACAACCCCCATGAAATTCCCAGATTGTATCACTACACTACAATTTCACCTGGAAATGTTTTCAGTTTCTCCCGACCGTACCACAGACATTTAGAAGTATGCTTCAACTCCATGCATATAGGTTTCTGTGTTGCTCTTCATCGGCCTCTCTCTACATGCTAAATTTAACATCCGCCTGTTCTACAACCTATACATCCCACAGGTGGATAATGACGGAAGATGTGTGTGTGGGTGTTTGCTCAAGGAAGAAGAGAAGGGGAGGCTTGCTTGGACTTTGAATGTGTGTCTTTCAAAGTCAAAGAAGAGTCAGTGAGCAATGAAGTCTTCCGTGCACACACACACACGCTCACATGCGCCTGGTCTCCACTATCGACTTCCTGTGTCTACCATGACTCACAATCTGCCTGTTATGCAAGTGCTCAGCAGAGAAGGAGAACACTGACACACCTGTGCCCTGTCCACCTGCTCCTGGGTTGTCCTGGCAGATTTAACCTACAGCAGCACATGCAGTTTCATAGACTTGTAAACTTCAACTAAACACTAAGTTATGACTCACCGGCCAATTCTCTACTGCTTTCTTTATTTAGAGCTTCGTGCAATTCAATATTTCATTTGTGTCATCAAGATGAGAATAGCTCAGTTGGCATGAATGAGGCTTGTACACATATGTCTGTATATATATATATATATATACATATATATATATGTGTGTATACTTGATTTTTCTACATCTTAAAGACCTTTTCTAGTATAAACACTCACCTTGTCAGGACCATTAGACCACATGGAGACCAAAGCTCGTCCCTAATGAGGCAAAACATCATTCCTGAGCTCCTGGTTAAGTTTAGGGGTGAGATGTACATTGTGGTAAGGTTAGGGATAAGGTTTTGTTTGGCTGTTGAAGATGAATGGAAGTCAGTGTAAAGTCCTAATAAGCATATCCGCACAAACCTGTGGTCTTGGTTTTACTCGTGTTGTGGGGACCAAAATCTGTTTAAAACACTGCAGTCACATTATGGGGACTTGTCTCCCTTATGGGGACAAAGAGCAAGTCAGCATAATCTAAATCATTAAATTTCAAAGTTTTTGTAAGGTTAAGTTTAGGTTAAGGTTAGAGGTAATCATTGTAAAGTCCTCTGAAGTCATGGAAACATGACTGTGTGTTTTTGCATGTGTGTGTGTGAGGGGGTGGGGTATGGGGGTGTGTGAAGAGAGGCATTGCATTATAAGGACAATTTTAAGGAGCTTGTACTTAGTTTAGAACAAGAACAGATTCTCTTGGCTGCAGGAGGCAAATTCTGCCACCTCCTCACCAGCAGCAAACCTTAGCTCAAACCTCAAAACTGCCCCCGCAGCCTGCCAGCCACGTGACCCCACCCCCCCTTCCACACAAATGTTTAAAGAGGAAAGAAAAAAGAAAAGAAAATCTTCCCCCACATATGAGACTATGCTACAGCAATCTAGGGCACTCTCAGCAGCAATGCAGATATACATGTGTAACCGGTGGAGTCCAGAGATGTCTGTGTTGGGATTTATATGATAGAGTGACCGTGAATGGCTTTGGAGACGATCTCTGTATATTCTGACAAACCAAGTTAAAAACAAATCCTCCTGTCAATTTTGACATTTGTGGAGCCACCATACACAAATCACACACCAGAAATAAGTCACAATGTGCCGCTATAACTTTCAACTAACAAGTAAACTTAAAAACACAACAGACGAAGCTAAGATACAAAAAGTTGAATGATAGAAAATGTCACAGAAACAGGCCACCCCTGGAATCTAAATGGCCACCCCAAGCTAGTTTTGAGCATGTGGCATAACATCAGTATTCATCCATCTGATTGTTGTGGCAGCGAATCGAGTTATTGTAGCTTTTTGAGATCAGGCACATTAAGCACTGCCAAGTTATTATATTGTTTATTAGTTCTAAGTACTTTGTATGCCTGTAAAATGTTGTATTCACATGAGGAAGCTCTGTGCTTCTACTAATGTCAAGTGCTTATTTTGCAATAATTTGTTACCTAGAATCTAGAGGAGCATTTTTTAACACTTTATTTAAATGTCCCGCCCTTCCCTAAGTGTGTGCCCCCTGCCCCCCCACCCCACTTCCTCTCATCACCCCTGATGACAGGAGGCAAGAATGGAGTATTCTGTATTATTGACAGCAGGGAGAAAGTTATTATAATACATTTTTTGAAGTTATTAATGCTTGAAAAACTTTTTCGGACCTGAGAACAAAAAGAGTAATTTTTGTTTATGAGGAAAAAATGTCAGGGGTACAATGAAATAAATCAAACTGCACAATGTTTTTTCTGTGACTCACAACACTGCTGGATGACTGGTATTGTTACACCTGTACATGTATTCATTTTACCATGCAGGTAGTTTCCCCCTCAACTCAGGTGATAAACAGGTCTGCAGTGATTAACACATGTGA
The DNA here is from genome assembly GCF_024713975.1 of Paralichthys olivaceus. Classification (NCBI taxonomy): domain Eukaryota; kingdom Metazoa; phylum Chordata; class Actinopteri; order Pleuronectiformes; family Paralichthyidae; genus Paralichthys; species Paralichthys olivaceus. The sequence continues at coordinate 16,800,930 of NC_091094.1, forward strand.
ATGGAAAATGACGTATCTGACTGCAGTCTGTGTGTGTGTGTGTGTGTGTGTGTGCAGAACAAGTGGACAACTGTCAGGCTCGTGCATTGTGATGATTGGCAGGCTGTTTATTCAAAATAGGACAGCTGGGGTGTGTGTGCACCAGGTAAACGAGAGAAAGCTTCAGTGAGAAAGAGCGAGAGAGAGAGAGAGAGACTCAGTGCTTGTGTGTGTGTGCACCAGGTAAACGTGAGAGAGCGCCTCAGCGAGAGAGAGAGAGAGAGAGAGATAGAGCCTCAGAGAAAGAGCGCCTCAGTGTGTTTGTGTGTGTGTTTGCGCGCGTGTGTGTGTGTGTTTGAGAGAGAGAGAGAGAGAGAGAGAGAGAGAGAGAGAGAGAGAGAGAGAGCGAGCGCGGCACCTCACTTCCTCAATCGTCGGAATCACTGAGAGAAAACGAGACGACGCGAAAGAGCAACTTTTGCTTCGAGCTGCGGGGATAAAACACCTCGCTCCACAGCTGCTGGACGAGGTGAGGCTGCCATTACTGTTTCTATCGGTGACTGAATCTTCTTACGTCGGAGTTTGCAACAAGTTAGCTCAAAATGTCGTAAAGGTTTCCCGTCAAACCATCTTCTTCTTCTTTGATGAACAAACTGTAACTTATGTGTTGTTTTACGTCACCACCGGGGCTAACGTTAGCTAAATATAAGTCAAACATGTGGGTGGACTCACATTAGCAACTTTTTAAAGTGGTAATTAAAAGCACATTCGTCGATACTTGTCTGTTCCGACTTTACATAAACAACCATACCAACTTTTTTTTACAAACACCGCTGGCTGGTTTTAAAGGTACGTCAATGAAAATGGTGCGACGGAATCTGTGACCTGTCACTACTGCGGGAAGGAACGAGATTTTTAATGGCCACCAGCTTTGTGCAACGACAGCTCCCTCTGGTTCTGTGTAGACACGGTGGGTGTCTGACAGCAGCGGGGCTGTGGTGGAGCCGTGGAATTCCAGCTCAGGTCACAGAATCTCCCGGGTCACAGAATACGTTGTTACACCGAGAGTGAAGCAGCAGCAGCAGGAATGTAGGCAGGTCCGGGCAGCAGGGAGAGGGGGAGAGAGGGGGTCCTGTTTGTTTATATGAAGATTTAAGATTTAGACATATTCGTGAGAGAGAGAGAGAGAGCGAGAGCGAGAGCGTGGTTGCTCTCTGTGGTCTGAGCTAGAAAAAAATTACATCTGCTCTTCCGTCAACTGCCAATCAACCACATCCTTCACAGAGAGAGAGAGAAATCAATTTCACCGACTCTTCCTGCAGGTTGATGGCGATTCAAACTCTAAATCAGGGGGTCACCAACACGGTGATGGCCCGCGGGCACCAGGTAGCCCCCAAGGACCGCATGAGTAGCCCGCTGGCCTGTTTACTTTTTATATTGAAGTTGACTATTGACTATGATTTGTTAAAAGGGTTTATCAGTGGCTCGTGAAAATGGGACATTTTTCTTATGAAATGTTGTAGAAGAGATCATCTGAAAATTGAAACAATTGCTGAGATTAATAGAAATAAAGTGTTGAATATTGATATTATCTGTTTCCCACCTTGTTAAGTCATTGTTGATAATTACTGTGAGAAATCACTCATGTGATCAGTGTCTTCACATAGATGAGTATCATGTATCATTAATAATACAGTGTAATATATAACTAAAGGCAAACTGAGTACATTTGTTATTTCAGAAGAGTGTATCAAACTGGTAGCCCTACGTATGACTCAGTACCCATGAAGTAGCTCTCACTTTCAAAAAGGTTGGTGACCCCTGGTCTAAATGATTCAAAACTAGTTCATGCGTGTGTGTGTGTGTAACTCAGACAGCTACATATGAGGACTTGTGTCAATCAATTGCCATATAAGTGGAGTTAAATGCAGACAGGCTGCTTCGAGAGATGCTTCCAAAAAGTGTGAAGTGGTTTACAACCGCTTATCACATCACTGTAAGATCTCATTTTCTATCTTTTACTTCTCTTTTCTTTTTACAGATGTTTTTCAATACCATTTATTCCATTCCAGATACGATTCCTGATACCTGGACTGTATTGGCCGTTAGCAAGTACTGATCAGATCTTTAAAAAGATAACCTAAATAACATATTTAAACGGCTGCATGAGGTAAAGATTGTTATCTGGAGGTTATGCATATAACTAATGTTCCCTGAAGGGAAGAAACAAGGTACAACACCTTAGTATAGGTCTAACAAGACTAGCAAAACGAAAAAACTACTTTGCTAACTTTGCCAGACCCATACTGATGTGAAGTAGTGAGTGTACCGATCGTAAGGGAACATCAGCTCAGGTTAAATGCTTTGAAAAACAAATACAGACAATGAATGCCATAGAACTTAATTTATAAAATAGTTTGACAGTCAGAACGGAAAAAAGAACACAAATGGATTAATCAAAATATACAGAACAGTTACTTCCTTTAAAAAGCTTGAACCTGAAGTCTTGCACATGTTATATGATTTGCTTTCCACTGTGAAATATTGCCAAATTGCTGACATTTTAGCTAGCTCTGGCTAATGCTACACAACCGGAAATAACTTATTATAAAAACAGTACTTGGCAAAGAAGAAGTGACTACGTGAAAAGGAAATTGCAGTTTTATCTGGGTGAAACTAATATACTTTGAAGATATAATATCAGATTGGTACATATATTTGCGTACTTGTCAAAAGTCGACCATGCATTTTTCAGCAGTATCGGAGGAAATTACAATCATATCGGAACATCTCTACTCTTTTCCTTCCTGTCCTGCTGTGTCAAAGGTCTCACTCTTCTCTTTTTTAATGATTTAAAATTGCACTCAAGCTACTTATACCACTACTACCACTGAATTATAATTACTCAAGCAAAATCCTGTATTACAGTTGCTTATCTTATATTTTGAAATATGGTATTCAAACACAAGCTTAAACATGCAAATAAAGAGCGTTTTGTCATTGCACCATGTCTCAGCCCAGATTGCAGGTGTGACAGTAGAGTATATTAAATTAGCCTCAGTAAAGGTACTTGTTACTACTGCTAACAGAGACACAATGTGTTGCTCATTACTGCAGGTATCAGGAAGTAGGGTATAAAAATGAGCCCTGGGAAGTCTGTAAATATACTGGTGCATTCTACTGAATTTAACAGTTGGGACGAATCGAAACAGCACATGAACAGTTTGCTAGGAAATCAATCCCCACCGCCCTCTATCACACAGTGTGCTTGGTATTGATTAACTCCTAAAACCCTGAAATCACAGCTCCCAGCAGCATGGAGTGTGGGAGCATTATCTTTCATCTTTCTTTTTGCCCCTTGTGTGTTCTCTCTGTGTCTTACTCTCATGGCTTCAGTGTGGATAGTTTCGGGTTCAGGATTGTAAAAAAGCAGCCGAGACTACTGCAGAGGGCTACATGATTGTATCTGGATTAGAGACATGTCGAGACTCGCTCTGATCTCTGATACAGACAAACACCACTGCTGTTGCAGCTGCAATCTCACGCAATCTACACACTGAAAAAAGAAGTACACAGTGACAGGGAACCAAACAAGTTGCAGAGGCACAAGTTTGATGTTCGCACATTTGTGTTTGTATTTTATACATAGAGGTGAGGAACTCGTAAAGCAGCATGGGTGTAACTGAAATTCCTGCCAACTCATGGAATTGATGGGCGTCACCTCTTGCATTGCAATATAGAAACTGGTGTTGTACCAAAAGATTTTGGCTCTGCCTGTACGTAAGCTTACTGGCACTGACTCACAGAAACTAGTGCATAGCATGAACGCCGATATTGATCTCTTACCAATATGTCACTGTCAGCATGTATTTCACCTCTAATACACAAGGGATGGAACTACAGTAGTTTTCACATATACATTTTTTCCATTTTTTTCTGTTTGAAAAACTCAGTCATGTAATTTGTCGTACAGCAAAACGTGAAATCCAAAATACATCTGGAAAATTTTGAATATACAAACTTTTACTTCCAACAACCAGCTTTGAAATCGGAGACAAGAAACCTGGACTCACACACGAAAACAGATGTTCAGAGGTGTAAAATTGTTTTGTGCCCCTCCTCCATGTGGGTGTGACTACATTTAAATGTCCTGTTCATACCTGGTATTAAAGTCTGTCACGGATGACCTGATCACAAGTGGACAGCTTTGAGCACATGTGTGAATGCACTAAGGACACATTTCAGATCTGAATTCTTTGGAGGGGTTTTGGACAAATGTAGCTTCATTCTTTTAGCTGTTTGAGCACTCGTGTCCTGGACCACATACTCATCTGACGTCCTCAGGCCTGGTGCAGTTTCATAATGAACCAAAAACATTTTATAAACATCTCTATGTTTCCGATGCATTGATTTATTTTTTAGCAGCCCGCCACAATATTAACACTGACTGCCTCACAGGCTATTGATTTACTTTATTTATTTTTTTATCTCGAAAGAGTAAAATCGTTTGCCATCGTAGAGCTGTGCACAATGCATTGATTTAGTCGGTCTCTCTCTCCCTCTCTCTTTTCGTATCAAGCAGGGAAGGGAGATCATAAGTGGACACTCGAGATTCTATCTAATGCCAGGTGTAAACCCGAAGGCTCTTGTGATCAGATCACGCATGTTCATGTCAGTTACGGAGGGCCAAAGTGAGAGTGCAAAGTTTGAAAGTAAATACAGTGTGTTGGTGGAGCCGCAGTCAAATTTCTTTCTGCTTAAATGTGAGCCAGCAGCATGAGAATATGCCTGTGTGCATGTATTTAATCCAACAATGGATATAGTGATATCTATGTGTGTAACTAGCTTATCATTATAGATAAATGTCACCATGGTAACACTGGGTTTGTCTGTCTCTGAGAGTAGGTGATCCTAGGACCTGTCACCATGGCTCCTTTCTTGAGGATCACCTTTAACTCGTACGATTTGGGCGTCCTGCCCCCTCTGGCAGACCCTCCGTTCTGTGCAATCAAGATGAAGGAGGCCGTAACAACTGGTGAGAAACTCCTTCACAGGCTCCACTGCTCTGTCTTTCACAGAAGTTGTCATTCCTAAGCTGTCCCTTCTGCTATATTTCCTGCACGGTATTAACTCTAATATTAATATTAATAATAATCCACTGGACTAAACATTTTTCTTTCTCTTTTCCTAGAGCGAGGTAAGACCCTGGTTCAGCGGAAACCCACAATGTACCCAGCTTGGAAGGCCAGTTTTGATGCGCACATCTACGAGGGTCGTGTGCTCGAGGTACTGTTGATGAAGACAGCAGAGGAGCCACTGGCTGAGGTCACAGTCGGTGTGTCCGTCCTCGCAGAGCGCTGCAAGAAAGCCAATGGCCGTGCTGAATTCTGGGTATGACATTACAGATTATCCTCTGTTTTTAGGGATCCATATCTCAGGTTGTCTGTTTGTAACTATCTGTGTGTTTAACTCAGGTGGACCTCCATCCTTCTGGGAAAGTGATGATGGCGGTGCAGTATTTTCTGGAGGGAGCGGAATCAGGTGAAATTAAATTAAATGAAAAAAATTACTCTGATTTCTCATAGCTATTGGACTGTGTTTCTTCGTATGACAAAGAGGTTAGCGGAAGTTAGCATTTGAAAAAATTGTCTCGGTTATTAGAGTTTTGCAAAAACTTAGCTGGTCTTCATCAGGTCTGTGTGGGTGTCAGTCAAATTGCCAGTTCCATGGAAACGCAGTCAAACCACAACACCCCACTCATTTCTTTTCTGAATTCTGATTGGTTCACATAGATTTGTGTCGTCTTTTGATTCATTAGTGAAACTTTGTGTGAAATAACCCAAATGGAAATCCCCCCCACCCCCCCCATCAGTGATTGTTGAAATAGGATAAGTATGTGAGTAAATAGTTTGAATATGAGGAAGAATATTTTCTTGTTCTGTAACTTAACTTTATAATTAAGCAAATACTGTATTGATAAAACATTATCAGCAGGTCCAGTTTGTCTGATTTAAAGTCTGTAGTTTTCATTCCTTTCATTTTTAACCCCATCCCATATATTCACAGACTGTCCAACCAGTGTCTTTCCTTCCCATTACTGTCAGCCATTCACATCATTATCATTAAGGCTATTCATTTATGACATAAACAAATCAGCTCTTTTTTTTTTCCTTTGCATTGTTGAGGGATTATTGATCTGTGTTTCTCTGTGTATCTTGAAGGGAGTAAACAGGCTGCAAAGGAGGAAGAGGCTCCTACTCTGAACCGCAGACGAGGGGCCATCAAGCAGGCCAAGATCCACTTCATCAAGAACCACGAGTTCATCGCCACATTCTTCAGACAGCCCACTTTCTGCTCTGTGTGCAGAGAGTTTGTCTGGTTAGTGAGTCACATTTCATCCCCATAAAGGCTCATGAAAACTTTGCAGCAGTTTCACACTCTCTGAAAAGGCTGATTTTTGTGAGCTAGATGACCTATTTGACCAGTTAGGTCAACATTCCCTTTAAGTTGTGATGTTTGTCTGTGCCAATGATATTGTTAGTTCTCCCTGGAGGGCTGCATATCTCCACTAACATGCTTTGAAGAACTCACTGGAAAGGAAACTTATACACATATCAGCATGGTTATCCTCCAGCTGTCCATTATCAGCTTTTCAAGGATTAATCAGAAAACCATTCACATGATCAAAGAATGAGTTGTGTCTCTCTGTCTCCCACAGGGGACTCAACAAACAAGGCTACAAATGCAGACGTAAGTGTGCAATAATTTAAAAACTCTGGTGCATCGTGCTCTAATTGAAGTATTACATAAATAATATTTGCTTCAAAAACACCTTTCCGTTATTTTTTTATGATTGCCAGTGTCCAAGATATGCTCAGGTACAGAATCTAAGTATACTAATCTTTTCTTTATCTTTTTTGATCAGAATGCAATGCAGCCATCCACAAGAAATGCATAGATAAAATTATCGGCAGATGTACGGGTACTGCTGCCAACAGTCGGGATACTGTGGTACGTAACACACATTTCTGCAGCACACCATGTTCTGTGAGCGTTCTCCATATGTCACTTCAGTGTGTGGGCTTTTCCCACTCCAGTTTCTGCTGTTGTAAAGAATCTTTCCTCAACAACTTATACAATGGTTATTTCACTTAACTGGCATGTGCTGCTCGGTCAGAGTCTGATGGGAAGGTAACAGTTAGGGTCCACTCTATTTTCAATGATCATCAATACTGGAGGATAAAAGCAATCAAAGACCAACTGACCTAGATAATAACGACATAAGAATGATTGAGTACACACACCCACACAGTGGTAGAGGCAGTTTGTATCAGAGTGTGGTCGAACCTGGGAGAAAAAAAACAAGGAACTTTACATTCAGCAGTGTGACAGTGTAAACTCTAAGAGGGAAAAGACGACAAAAAGGAAAAAGGACTGAGAAGTTTTCTTTCGCCGGTCATTCACCCAGAGGATGATTTCTGTTTGTTCACGCAGTTCCAGAAGGAGCGTTTCAAAATTGACATGCCACACCGTTTTAAGATCAACAACTACATGAGTCCCACATTCTGCGACCACTGTGGAAGTCTGCTGTGGGGTATTGTCAAACAAGGCCTGAAGTGCGAAGGTACATTGCAGATGTGATTGGGTGATCATCGGGGTGTTTGCTGTTTACTTTTGTATCTAACTGACTTTTCTAAATTGTTTTTGCAGATTGTGCGATGAATGTTCATCACAAGTGTCAGGATAAAGTTGCCAACCTTTGTGGTATCAACCAGAAACTACTAGCTGAAGCTCTAACACAAGTCAGCCAGGTGAGTTCCTGGAGACAGACACATGTAATCATCAAACTGAGTATCACCTGAAAACGCCCACTCGCGACTTGTTCAGTGTGACACCTGACCATGATGGGAACCTGAGCCTCCTGTCCGGGTGTGTTTAAGGACCAGCTCTTTGTGGAACTCCCAGCTCTCCTCTCTGTTTACATGCCTCTGGTTTAAAAACCAAATGGCTGTAGTTTGTGGGACAGACAGGTCACATAATTACTCTTAAGAAGAAGAATCTGACAGAATGTGCTCTCATTGAATAAACACACACAGCTAGATGAGTAATGATAGATGGAAAATCTCTGGCTGTTTCATGCCTATTTTTTGTTTTTCTGTCTTTATTCCATCAGAAATCATCCACACGTCGTTCAGATCCAAACCTGCCCAATCTGTCTGATATTGGAATCTATGATGAAGTTAATAAACTTGCTGGACTGGATATCAATGGTTAGTGAGTGTATGTGCATGTGAGCAGTATAAGCTTGGTCCTGATTATAATACTCGCAAAATAATATGTGAAAATGTTAAACTTTTGGGAAGATAATGTGAATGAGTAATTTCAATGTTTGGTCATTTGTTTGTCCATTAGACCCATCTCCCTATGGCAAACTGTGGGAGGGGTCTGGTCCTCGTTCTCAGTCTCGTATCACCCACCTGACACACATCAACGTGGACAACTTCATCTTCCACAAGGTTTTGGGAAAAGGCAGCTTTGGCAAGGTACCAAAAATAGAAATAGACATATGAAGCCTTTATTGTTATGGCATTGTACAATGGCAGTGTGACTGTAATGTTTTGTTGTTTTGCTAAGGAGGTGAAATTGAAGGTTTTTGCTTCGTTGTTGTGGGTATTATATAAAAAAAAAAACAGAAACAAAAACAACAACTACATAGATTGTAGGTGTTTAATCAAAGTGTGAGCTGCAGCCACCCGAAACAGACTTATGGAAATAGTGCAATAATTTATTCTGTATTAAAGAGAATATGAGTTGTCCTGGAAAGACAAGCAACATCATAATAATGTACAAGAAAATAGAAAATACAATCATTTGTTTCTGTGCCTCAAAGATGAATTTTTATTTCTGCAGAAATCAGTAAAACATTCTAAAGACCTTGAGTTTGATTTCATCTTCTCTACTCTACTCTCAGGTTCTCCTAGCAGAGTTGAAGGGTCGTGGAGAGTACTTTGCCGTGAAAGCCCTGAAGAAAGACGTGGTGCTGATGGATGACGATGTGGAGTGCACTATGGTGGAGAAGAGAGTCTTGGCTTTAGCCTGGGAAAACCCCTTCCTCACACACCTCTACTCCACCTTCCAGACAAAGGTAGTCTTAACTCCTTCGGTCAAATTTCTTTTAACATAATTAGTTGTGATCATGTCATCAATACTGAAGTGAAACTTGTCCACAGGAGCATCTGTTCTTTGTGATGGAGTACCTGAATGGAGGAGACTTGATGTTTCATATTCAAGAGAAGGGGCGCTTTGAGCTCTACAGAGCCACGTGAGTCACACCTGTCCAATAGATTTGACAATACACAATCTCTGTGGAAAACACACAAAACCTGCCTTCGTTATTCAACACTCACATGTTCATGTTGCTGTGCAGAGACTCACACAAAGAATCAATGAGCTGATGGAAAGCAGATACTCGTAAAGAGGAGCCTATGTTTACTCTCTCCCTTTGTCACTCTCTTTGTCTCTCTCCCATTATGGTTTTTTTTTCTTTAACGTTATATACTGAGCCCTGATGGACTCAACTGGGATGTCGTCCATTAGCTGCTGCTCACCAGACAACTAGCCTTGTAAGGAGTGAGCAGCTCTAAGTGTATTTGTTGTAAGCAGCTGCATCAGTTATCACCACCCACCATTCCTCTCATCACCCTGTGGGAAAACCTCCAAGAAAAGAACAATTCCACACTAGCAGAAGAAAGTGTAATTATGTAGAAATCTTGGTGGCACCCGTGCTACCGCTAAGTGAAAGTTTAAAAAGCACCTTGTTTACAAACACATAGGTAAATGCTAAGGATCACTTCTTAGCAGGTGCTCTTAGAGACACAAATCATGCTCGAGGGCAATGAACAAAAATGCACTTGAACAAGATGACTTTGCTTCACTGTTGGGGAGCCATCATGTGGTCCATCTTTATGAACTATTGTCTGTTGAATCAGTCTTGAAAAAGAACAGTAGCATGTTGAAAGTATTTTATTGTGTTATGTGCAGATACCTACCTCACTCGGAGCAGAAATTTACTTTGAAAGGGGAACACAATTTCTTTTTGTTTGACTGTAAGAAGCAAAGTGAAAAATATTTTTTCTATTTTTGAGACTGGGAATGCTTTGGCCTATTCACTGCTTAGTGTATTGTATTTTAAGGCACTGCTCTTGTTGTGCAGTGTGCAGTTACATCTCCTGTAGTTAAACTGGTGTCCGCCTCCTGGATCCATGAGATGACAGGAGTAATTCTCTACCTGGCAAACACTGACTGACACCTGATCTCATGTTGGCATCCCCAGTCACCCGGTGACTTGTATTCAGCCTGGATGGATAATTTACCCTCTGCGAGCGTGGGCTGTTTCACCATCTCAGATGTTTGTTTGTGTACATGTTTGAATCTAATGAATACATTTGTGTTTTGCTGCACGAGCTGCTGCAGAGGAATGAAAACACTGATGAATTCAGTTTTTCCTTGGGCGAGTGAGTAAGCGCAGAGTTCCTTGTGACCTCTTCATTAGCACAGAGGCCTTGTTCGCCCAGTAGCTGCTGCTAACTTGTTGACCTCGTAACATAGAGTCTACTTCCTCACATACTGTAACAGGACCAAATGTCTTGTTCCTCCCTTACACAATCAACATTTAGACATCCTTTTACATCGTTGAAGTGTTTGTATGGTTGTTTGTAGAGCAGGTTAAGACATGTAAATGTATATGTGTGAGAGATAATGAGTAGATAAAACCTGACAGTCTATGCAGTCCTTGCAGTTGGTCATTTACAGAGAACGACCAGTGAGCGGGTCTCTTATTTACCCTTTGGACTCTGTCGTTTCACCTGAGACAGATGACAGGAGGAGCCGGGCAGCGATAGGCTAATCCTTCAGCCCTGAGCAGCTCTCAGGTTTCACATTATGAAAGTGTTATTCACCTGTCTCCTACTCCATACAAATGTCCTCCTGAATAATTCAGCTCTACATTGAAATGAGTCTGCAGTGACACCACTGTTTAGCAGCCAGCTCTGTTGTGAGATAGCTGCAGAGCAGGACCTGTGTCTTTCCACCACAGATGATGAGTAGATAATATCAATGCTGTCTCCTCTATCTTTGTTTTCCCAGGTTCTACTCGGCTGAGATCGTTTGTGGTCTCCAGTTTCTACACTCCAAAGGGATCATCTACAGGTCAGAGCAAAAAACAAACTACATCAGGATGGGCTGTACATACAGTACACTTTAATGACTGTACTACAAATTCTTAATGCAAACCTACAGTGCTTCTAAACTTGCTAGGTTAGATAATCCCACACATTCTAACACTTTTTTAAGTTTTATTATGATTATGTCATAATGCAGTTGACTGTTAGAAAACTCTGTGGAAGTAGTCCAACAATCAATGAAACATGGATTCTGTGAAGAAAAATGGGAAATTATTAATTTCTTGCATTAAAAATATCTATCTCTGAAAATGTAGGAAAAGTGTTTATTGTTGCATAACCAAGTGTAAGATATATATAATTTTTCAACATTTAGGGAAAATCAACCTAGGGGACTGAATACTCACAGGTTTCACATTCTTATTTTCGAATTTTAGAGAATGAAACTGTGACCAGTGGCTAACCAGAAATAAATTCACTTAATTAAATTAGGTTAAAGATATTTAACATGAATGTAAAAATCATGCAACATCACGGATATGGTCCTGAAAAACATTTGTCATGACTTACAGATTCTTTCTTTATAGGTTTCAACACACTTGTAAAAGTGTTTCTTTTCTAGTTAATCACAGTAGATTGTTTTGTTTCCAGAGATCTTAAGTTAGACAATGTGATGCTGGACTATGAGGGACACATAAAGATCGCTGACTTCGGGATGTGCAAGGAGAATGTGTTCGGAGAGAATCGCGCCACAACGTTCTGTGGGACTCCTGACTACATCGCTCCAGAGGTACAGTTTTTTAAATTTAGAGATGCTCTCTTGTTCTGGAAAAAAATGATGAACATGATTCGTATTTATAATATTATGTTTCAACAGATCCTGTTGGGACAGAAATATTCATTCTCTGTTGACTGGTGGTCATTCGGGGTGTTGCTGTATGAGATGCTGATCGGCCAGTCGCCTTTCCACGGAGATGATGAGGATGAGTTGTTTGAGTCCATCCGCATGGATACTCCTCACTATCCCCGCTGGATCGACAAGGAGGCCAAGGACCTGCTCGAGCGGGTCTGTCTCATTCCTCCCATCTGTCATATGACACTCATTCTGTCATATTGCCATGTTTGATCAGTGTGGGGTTAAGATGTGAGATGTCAAGGTTGAACTTTTATCTTTTAGAAAGGGTCAGTTCTGTCCTGTGTTTATGTTGTAATCATGCACACTCCTTACTTACTGTCACTGTTTCCCTGCAGTTGTTCGAGAGAGACCCGACTCGCAGACTCGGAATTGTGGGAAATATTCGTTTACACTCCTTCTTCAAGGCCTTTAACTGGCAGGCGTTGGAGAATAGGGAGATTGAACCCCCCTTCAAACCCAAAATAGTACGTCTCTCTCACACACAGTTTATTGAATGTAATTTGAGTTTTGTTTGCATGCATCTACAATCTTGTGAGGACCTGTTTCACCTTTAACTGACACTTGTATGTGGTTGAATACAGAAAGCACCGAATGACTGCAGCAACTTTGACCGGGAGTTCCTCAGTGAGAAGCCTCGTCTCTCTCACAGCGATAAGAACTTCATCGACTCCATGGACCAGTCTGCGTTCGCTGGGTTTTCATTCATCAACCCCAAGATGGAGAGCCTTTTAGAAAAGTGACGGTTTTAACGACAAAGTCAGACTCAGGTCACATCTCTACTTGTTTGTGGGACAGTTCACTTATTCTGTCACAGATTCATGAGCTGTTCCACAGTCAGTGTGTGTGTGACCTTATTTTAAGGACAAACTATTCTCCTTGGGTACATTTAGAAATAATATGAGTAGAAGTTGGCCCTTGTACTGTATATGTTGATGTCAATGTATTTGTGTGCATGCTTATTATTTGTCTAGGTTGTGAAGGCCTGTGCAAATAATAATAATAATAATGATAATGATAATAATAATATTAGGGCGGGAGGCTGGAAATCCTTACATTCCACTTGACATCACTGTTAAACAGCCATTCTGTTTCCTTTCTGGTACCTCTCAGTTCAAAATAATGAAGAGAGAAAGAAACGCATAAGAATAAATTGTACTGTATACTTCAAATGTAGAATGTGTGAATGAGGGGACTGCATGTAAAGAAATCTCAGACCAATGAAAACCCTGTCCGTGTTTGTTTTAGCTGAATAATGAATGTTATCTGTCTTTGAAACACCTTCTTGACTTCTTGCTGGATAAATTGTGTCTTGATAAAGAGCTTGTGGTTGTCTGGTTGACAGTGCCATGTAAAGATCAAATGTAAACAGAGCCTCATCTGCTCTCTGTTTGGAATGTCTCATCTGTGGATGGGGACTGAGTGGGTGCAGAACATTTTGTAAAGGTACGTGACTAAACAGTGAGCAGGAAGTCACAAAAAGGCTGTATATAAAGAAAATGTATATTTACAGTATGTTGTTGTAACATGTATATTGGTTCACTAAGGATGTACTTTTTTTTTTTACTGTCTCCATCTTTTACATCTGATTAAAAAAATAGCATCAACTCCCAACTCTGTATATGTATTTATTATAAAACAACTGCAATTGTCTCTACTCCTTGCTGAGTCCATGAAAGATCAGTACATCTCAAGGTCAGGATTTATTGTGGTGGAAGTTCTCACATTATCAATGAAAGGTTCCATTGAGTTAGATGTTTATTTATTACTCCTGCATCAATGTATGAATCATTGGTTAGTGCTGATCTAACTACAAAATATATGCTGTTGTATTTATTTTAATTTTATGCTAAGTCTGACTTGATTTTAATATTGATGTTAGACATGTGGAACATGTTCTCATTTCATGTTTTTCCCTGAATTGATTTTATTTTACACACAGTTAGATAGATAGATGGATAGATAGATGGATAGATAGATGGATGGATAGATATATATATAGATATGTAGATATATATGTAAATATTCCTGGATATATAGATATATATGTAAAGATAGGTACATAGATAATTAGATAGATAGATCCAAACCAAACAAATCCAAAACACTACTATATAGAGAACACCTAGGGGAGGTAGTTTGCACATTCGGTGTTAATAACTATGCTCTTATTATGATTATTGTTGTTATAATTATTACATTTATTATTATTAGTTATTATGAGTTAATCTTGTGTTCCTCAGTCTGATCCTGTGTAGTTCATCAGAAGGATGACTGCGACCTCTAGCGGCTTCACGCAGCACAGGCAGCATTCTCTGTGACGTCAGCGCGTAACGTGGCTCCGTTCAGTGTGTACGGAAGTGGAAGCACTGCTGTCACACGGTTGTGTGGAAGAAGAAGAAGAAGAAGAGTTTAAAAGTGGGATAAGTCAGTTCTCTCAGGATGTCTCCATTATGTTTTGACTGCGTAGAAAGCTGCGGCCATCTTGTCTGATATACGCAGCAGGAAGTTCACCATGAGCTCTGAGGACGTGCTGCAGAACGCGTCCAGGCTGGCGTCTTATAATGTGTTGTTACAGGTACATGGAGAGTGATGTGCAGCGCCATGCTAACCCAGCTCTGTCCGGTCACTGACGCTGTCCTCCTGTGTGTCCTTCATCCCAGGTTCTGTTCCGCGTGCTCACCTTCCTGCTGAACGCGTTCACTCTGCGCTTCGTGTCCAAGGAGCTGATCGGGGTCGTTAATGTCAGGTAAAGAGAAACCAGACAAGAAGCACAGAGCGGCCTCCTCTCACTGCCTCACCTGTCATAACAAGTGTGTGTGTGTGTGTGTGTGTGTGTGTGTGTGTGTGTGTAGGCTGACTCTGCTGTACTCCACACTAGTGTTTCTGTCCAGAGAGGCCTTCAGGAGAGCATGTCTGAGTGGAGGATCAGGGACCAACCACAGCTGGAGACAAGTGATCAACCTGCTGTGGCTGACGTGAGTTCAGTTTACTAAAGTCTCACAAAAACGAACCTTTACACTTTCTTCCGGGGGTATTGGATTTATGACGAGAACAAAGTCATGATATTATGACATTAATGTTGTCACATGACAAAACAGAGGTCACGATATTTGAAAAATAAAGTAGTAATATTGCAAGAAAAAGGTTGGAACATTATGAGAACAAAGTCGTAATATTGCTCATAAGCATCAGGACTTTGAAAAGAAGAACAAACTGGAGGAAGTTTAATTGAGTAGTGGTTCAGTTGTGTGGCTGTCGTTTGTTAGAGCCGTGTGATGTTCGGCGTGGTTTCATACTTTCTCAAGAAACAACAAGATTATTAATCAAGATTTTGGCTCCAGAAGGAGTGGGACTCAGGTGAGAGCAGGTTCTTTGTGCTATTTCCTAAATGTTCCTAAAGTTACTTTTTTCTAATTTGTTTTTTGTGTTAATTTCGGGATGCATTGCAGCGGCTTTCAATATGTGTACGTTTGGGGAAGTCTTGGGATTGTCACAGTGTTTTTATTTCACAGATAAGACTGATAGTTTCTGAGTTAGGAGCATTTGTTTGGGGTGGGGGGGCACCAGAGCTTCTTCATCTCTCTGAGCTGGGAGATAACAGGGATCAAGTCAGTGAGTATCCATAGCAACGACATACACACACAGAGGAGAGGGCTCCTCTTCATATTTACTGATTAAGTCCAGATGTGACATCACTTCCTCTGTGACGCAACGTCAACACTGAGTGAGGACCCCCCCATAGTAACAGGATGATACCAGGAAACATGTAAAGAGACTGGATTTTCAAAATAAAAATACCACCCCCTGAATTTATCTCATTACACTATAGGAAAAAAGATGATATTTACTGTCTCTTCATATCTGCTGTACTCAAGCTCTTAAATTCCAGTAATGTTCTTAAATTCATTCAAAAAAAGTCATTGAAACCTGCAGACATCAGGTTTACCTCTCTCACCTCTCAGGCTGCCTCTCGGTGTGTTATGGGCTACCCTGCTGGTCTGCGTGTGGCTCTGGCTCCTCGAGGTCCCAGATCCCCAGACCATCCCGCACTACGGCCCTGCTGTGGTGTTGTTTGCCGTGGCAGGAGTACAGGAGCTGCTGGCTGAGCCGCTCTGGGTCCTGGCTCAAGCTCACATGTTTGTCCGCCTGAAGGTGGTCGCTGAAAGTTTAGCGATGATCGCTAAGTGCAGCGTAACCGTGGTGCTAGTGGTGTCGGCCCGTGAATGGGGGCTTTACATCTTCTCTGCTGCTCATGTAAGAAATCAACTGAAGTTTCTTTCATTAATACTGTTAATATGTCTTTCACGTGTAATCATTTCAATCTTATGTCAGTTGGTGTACACAGGATTCCTTGTGCTGTGCTATGGCGTTTACTTTGTTCGTTTCCTGGGCTCTAAAGAAGCAGAGAAGAAGAGTTTTCCTTTGAACCGTGTTGCAGATCTCTTGCCCTGTAGAGCAGAGGGAGAGGTAGTTTATCACACAAACACAAAAGAATCCTCAAAATGAAACAGATTTTCCAAAGTTTCCAGCAGTGCTCTTGGTCTTTATCTAATGTTCTTTGCAGGCGCTGGTTGACTGGACTCTAGCCCGGCTCACATGGAGCTTCTTCACACAGTCCTTCCTGAAACAGATCCTGACGGAGGGCGAGCGCTACGTCATGACCTTCTTAAACGTCCTCAGCTTCGGAGAACAGGGTGTTTATGATATCGTCAACAATCTGGGCTCCATGGTGGCGCGCTTCATCTTCTTGCCCATTGAGGAAAGCTTCTACATCTTCTTTGCCAAAGTGCTGGAGAGAGGTCGTGATGTCAGAAGTCAGAAACAGGTTGGAATTTTGGAAATAAAAAAAGATATCTTCATCTGAAAAACTGGTTGTTGATTTTACTCCATCTTACCTCCACAGGAAGACGTTGCCATAGCAGCAGATGTCCTGGAGTGTCTGCTGAAACTGGTGCTGGTGATCGGTCTCATTATCACAGTGTTTGGTTACGCGTTCTCTCACTTGGCTCTGGACATTTATGGCGGCTCTCTGCTGAGCAGTGGAGCAGGTCAGTGAACTAACACTGTGATCCCAGGAGAATCCAAGATATTATGGGAATGCATTCTGCTCTGTTCTGAATTAACTAGATAGTTCAAATTCCTTTTACTTCCCGTCTGAACATTTCCTGAGGTGCTTGAGCAAAGCCAACTAACAAACTGACTGACTAACTAACTAACTAACTAACAAACTTTGTATACATCTAAAGAGAACCTGTGGTAGTAATAATATAATAATTAAATATAAAGTATTTCAATATAAAGGGCCCAATATAAACAGCAATTGGTACAATTTAGATGAAACACACCAGTGAAAACATCAGTTCAGTATCTGCCAACACACACACACACACACACACACACACACAAACACACACACACACACACACACACACACACACACACACACACACACACACACACACACTAACTACATGTATACATTATTTTATACAGGACATTATATTTTGAGCTCTCTCATTTTCCTGAATATATGTCTATATCGTTTGGTATCTTAAGTTATGTCATATGTAATTGTGTTGAAGGGCCTACTTTGCTGCGATGCTACAGCTCCTATGTCCTCCTGCTGGCTGTGAACGGTGTAACAGAGTGTTTTGTGTTTGCTGCCATGAGCCAAGAAGAGGTTGACAAGTAAGACTGTTAAAACTCCACAGAGATCCAGTCATCACAGAGTTTATCACCTGTCAGTTAACACAGTTTCTGTTATTCCTCAGGTACAACCTGGTGATGCTGGCTCTGTCTGTGTCTTTCCTCCTCTTGTCCTACTGGCTGACCTGGTGGGCTGGTGGTGTCGGATTCATACTTGCAAACTGCCTCAACATGGGCCTGCGCATCTTACACAGCCTGCTTTATATACGCCGCTACTTCCAGTCCAGTCAGTGGAAACCACTGCGAGGCCTCCTGCCCTCCCCGCTCCTGCTGTTGGCGCTGGCTGTCAGTGGAGTTGTCACAGCAGTTTCTGAGGTATCACAGCAACGTGCCTTTTTAATTGCTTTCTTTTTAAAATGTTCTTATCCAGAGATGTAAATGAACTGAGGCAGATTGATATTTTGTTGTCTGTGTGGTTAATCATGTCGATGTCAGTGGCCTTAACGTGAGCTTCGCTTCCTCTCTGGTTCCAGAGTGTGTTCTGCTGTGACAGCGGCTGGTTACTGAGGCTGGTCCACATTGGAGTTGGTGCAGTGAGTCTGCTCTGTGTGCTTGTAACTGTTCTTCTCACGGAGACTCGGCTGATTCAGTTTGTGAGGACTCAGCTGTTGCCCCAGTACAGAAAAAAACACTCGTAAATTTGAAAATGGAAGAAGACTTCTGCACCGATACAAACTGCAGACTAAAAGCTACTAACTGACGTTTACGGGTTGTGTGAAGGGAACACAACAAGGAAATGTACCTCTTTGTGTGTGTGTGTGTGTGTGTGTGTGTGTGTGTGTGTGTGTGTATGAGATAATTTCACTGCAACATTCTTGTGTCGTATGTAAGTATGAAGAAACATGGCGTGACTGTTTCAGGATCTATTTTTGGCTGAAAAAGGAGATGAATGTATTTTAATACAACTGAAAATGTGAGTTCGTGGGAAGGATGGGTTGTCCCAACCAAACTTAACTGGGGAACAATTAAAAATGAAATTTTGCGATGCCAAATGATGATTATTTGTCATATTTGATTTCAGTAATTTGGAAGCTTTAAATTTATTTCAGTAAATTTCAGGTTTCAATAAAATTATAAACATGAAACAGCACAATACAACAAATACTCTTTAAAATCAGGGTTTCCAACAGGTCTCTAAGTCTAAAATTTAAAAAATAATAATCAGAACTTTAGGCCCTTAAAAAGTATGACAAGCTCATAAACATTAGTAGGCAGGTTTTAATCATGTTTACATTCATTTGATGCTACTTGCGTTGTGTGTTTAAGTGACTTTTAGTTATAGAGGAATGTTGGCGGCCTGCGTAGTTTGTAATGACTCTTTCTCAATAATACACATGTTGATATAAATCTACAAACAAGACCAACATGGAGTCTATGAACACCTGCCTCATAATTAATCTCAGTTCACTCGGCTTGGCTGTGGGAATGACTGTGGATACCTACTGTCACTGAGACGACGTGGAGTTTCAAGGGTACTTCTCTACTTAGCTACTTCACCATATCTTCAGTTATGGGGAACTGTGAGTAATTGTAGGACTCTGATATTCCTTCTTATCTGTTGCACTTGACATAGACTTAAAAAGTCTTGAATCAACTTGTTGAAACCTGCAGAAACCCTGGAAATGAAAGAAGTCAATTATGGAAACTTGCTTGATAAATATTTGAAAACATTTGATAGAGCAAAACGTTATAAAACAAAAGACTTTATGCATTCTAAGACTTTTATTATTTCATTTGTCTCTTTACTTTTGACTCTATTAGAGCCTGACTGGTTTAATGTGACCACTTTACTGAAATGTTGCTGGGAAACACTTTGGTTATTTGTTGTTCTTTCCTCTTTTGGCCCCTACTGGGCGAATCATAACATAATTATAGGAAACAAGCAGGAAAGCATGGGAGCGACTTTATTTGAAGGAAATGCTTTTCCTCTCTGCTCTTTTAAGGAAGTTTTCAGACAAAGTGATATCTTTAAAAAATGTTGTCCAGGTTTTGTAGCTTTCTTGTCACCAGCACAATTAAAAAGTGGTTTGACAGCAGGGGGCGGGGGAGGATACACAGACGGACACGTTTTTCACCTTCTTGCATCTCTGGGATGTTCTCAGGAGGGATGTGTAGCCAACAGTTTTAGCAGTGAGCTCATCATTTTCTAATGTAGCAGCAGGGGAGACAGCATAGCATGAGAAAAGGCAGAGGGAAGGAGGAGTCTGAACAGTCGTTACATCATTTGTTAGTGTTAGAAACAGATTTATTGTCCTCTGGAGAATCTCTGCCTGGTTGTGTATATATGCGAGCTGAACGTACAGGAGGAAAATAGCAACGGCTGACACAGGAGGAGGAGAGGAACATTTCTTATCAGGATATTTGAACCTTCTCAACCATCATGTCTCAAGTAAGTTACTGTTCTCTTGTGGATTTGATGCTGACATGGACTTTGAGAAATCTCTGATGTGCTCTCTACTTGTTTCTCCAGCCAGGTCAGGAAGAGGATGAACAAATGCAGCGTCCTGAAGTGACAGAAGAGGATCTCACTGAGGCAAAGGACAAACTGGGCAGTGGTGGGCCAGCAAAGAGCAAGACGTTTGAAGTAATGGAGGAGTGCGGTGAGGACACACACACACACACACACACACACACACACACACACACACACACACACACACACACACACACACACACACACACAAATAACTTGACACTACTCTTGCAAATGGAAGTGAAACTAAACTCTAGAACTTATATCATGCATGGTTGAGCTTTAGGCTTAAATCTTGTCAGTGTGTTTGTGTGGGGCGTTTCTCATGGTGTTTCCACTCCATATACAGAGAACACACTCTGTCTCACACTCGGGGGTGAGAAATGAAGTGTGTGTGTGTTTATAAAGAACATATCCTCACTCTGACTCAACCTCTCTCTCTCTCTGCCTCATTAACAGTGAAGTATGATGATTGTTTATTTCTCTCTCTTTCACAGCTAAAGTGGGGAAAGCTGCTCCCTCTGTGTTCAGTGGCGTGAGGTCCGGAGCAGAGACGGTTTTCAACACACGTTCAGCTGGACCCGTCAGAAAGTAGCAGGGTGACATCAACACATGATCCATGTTAGGGGGGTTTGACATGAGTTGATTTACAGCTGTACTTCAGTCTGTGAATAATACTGTTGAAAGATCGTTTTAGTGGCCTGGTTTTGTTTATCTCTGTCCTGCTTGTGTTTTGGCACTTGACTGGTTTCTCTAGGTTTACTTTAAAGGTATAGTGTTGTAGAACTTTGTGATTTCTGTGTTGGAATTGCATGTAGCAGCTGATCACCCCTCACCTCTCCCTCCCCTTCTAAACATGAAAAAGAACCTGTGGTAGCTTCAGTTGTCATAAAAACTCAAAAGGTGTTTAGTTTGTTCAGTCTGGACTAATGTAAAAAACATGGCTCCTCCGTAGAGAGGGTCCCCTCCATGTAAATATAAAGTATTTAAATATAAATGGCCTTTTCTGGGGTAAAGAAAACCACAATTCATACAATTTAGATGAAATGAACTAGTGAAAACATCATGAGGATTATTCTACACTAAATTTCCGTTTCACCTAAATCTTACACACTGGACCTTTAAGACTTTATAACATTTTCTAAAAACTGTAATGAATGAAATTTAAGAGTTATGTTGCGTTAGATATGAAAAAATATCAGAGACCAAGAATAATTGATATTTCTCTGTTATTGAAGATTAGGTGAAGTAGCCTAATCTCCAAACTACAGACACAGTAGGTCTCCATATTCTTTGTCCCGGCCAAGCCAAGTGCACATTGATCCTGTTTGTAAGTTTTCTTTTGTGTGTAAACAAATCTGAAACCCACAACTGCTAAACAAAACTCAGCATTTCATTGCCAGCGACTGCTTAATTAATTGTTGTGCATATGACAATAAACCCTTGAATCTTGAGGTTAAATAACAAAGGTCAATCTATGCATGTCGCTACAGCAAAAAGCTCATTTCAAAGCACGACAGAAGTAGTTTTAAATGAACCTTAACATAATCAAGACCTATCTAAATGTATGTAATGACTTGTACATATAATTTTTACAAACTCAAGTCTCTTTTCAGGCCTAAAATTCAATGATTATAATTTACTTTTTAAGACCCTGCAGAAACCCTGACTTAAACAGTTTAGTTATAGAATGTTCTTCAATTAATTTCTGTATAAATATGAGTTTTTTTAATTAGTCTTTATTGTGGTTTCTTCTTACTGGTTTTTACCCAGTGTATAAGAGTACAGGGAAATAAGCAAACACCTGCCATGTTCTATATTGTTATTGATACGGTTTAACATTCATTGATTAAAAAAATAAAAGGTACCAATCAAAGTTTTTTCTTTTTATTCAAAAAATTATTTCCATCACCAAACAGAATGGATAAAATGTATTAGAACGAAACTAATTTTACAACAGTAAATGAAACATGGAGATCAATGGGAAAACAAAAAATAAAGTGAACCATGTAACAACTGGCTGATAAAACCAGCTCTGTGTTGAAGGAGGAAAAAAAGAAGTAGAAATCCAGTTTTATTTCATAAACTTGTGATGTTGGTCTTGGAGGATTTTGGCGGAGGACTTGGCGTCGTAGAACAGCTCGTTGATCTCCTCCACCTGCTCCCTCTCCACGGTCTCTTTCCCCTGAACACGGCCCAGCAGACTGGCTGGTGTCAGCAGCTGCAAAGCGTACCTGCAGGGAAACACACTCAGTATGATCGGGCCCTAAAATTAGTATACGATTATGGAATACAAACATTTCTGAACAGTTTAGCAAGTTTCCCTAATTTTGTAATAGAATGATTCAGGGATCTTGAAGAAAAGAATCCGTCATGTTTAGAGGACTGATATTTCTTGGGAAAAACTGGAACAATTAATGTAAGGCTGCTTGTTTCCTAACTTTATTCACTGACACACACACAACATGTCCGCCTGTACCTGAGCGTGGTTTTTGTGCCAATCTCTGCCAGGTGTGAAAGTGCTTCCTCACTAATGGTGATGCCCTCAGTCTGCGCACGGATCTTGATGATCTACAAACCACAGCAACATTAGTGACATGCACAGACATGACAGCACACATGGAGAAACTCTTACTCTCAGACTCACCTGCTTCATCTCCTGTGGTGTGTACAACATGGTGCGGATTATCATGACTCTGTCCAGTAAGTCCAGAGGGATCCCATGTGGAGAGCTGATGTCCTCGGTCCCTCTGGTGGACAACACGTGGTTGTTAATACTACAAATCTAACATCTTAGTAAACTTCTCTTTTCTGTTTCCTGTTGAAGATTGATCTCTACACATCTTACCTGATTAAACAGTTTCCCCTGTTCGAGGCAAACACAACTATGGGCGCGATGGTGCTCTCGAGGGCTCGATGGAGGTAGGTGAAGCATTCGATGTCCAGCATGTGAACCTCGTCCACGAATAGCACACCAGGTACAAGCTCAGCCACGCCCTGGTCAATGTAGCGATTCACCACCTTGTTGATCTCAGCACGCAGCTTATCTAAAAACAGGAAAATAGATAAAAGCATTCATTTATTAATAATAAAAAAAAGTGGCACACAGTACACATAGCTCCACCATGGCCAAAAGATTATAAACCTGGTGGTCAAGTTCTAACACTAGAAATATATATATCATGGTCTGATAACTTAAATTATAAATTATTTACTACTGCCAAGGAGGTTAGGTTTTCTTCTCTGCTTTTGTTAGTCACTTAGCAGAATTACACAGAAACTACTTAGACTTGTTTTAAAAAAAATAAAATGTAATGGTTTCATTCTCGGCCCTATCTCTCTACCTCGCTCAGTGGAAATTGGTTAATTAGTTTATGTGTGATCCGTCTAACTATTAAACCAACCAACAGACACCTCTTTGGTTAAGGTGACTACGGTTTTGATAGGACTGGGATAGTTTTTTTCCTACCTGTAATTTCTGTCTTTTTTGGCTTCATCAGTTGTCCCATCATGGAGAGAATGTCCTGTCCTCCCTTGGATTGAATAATGAACAATTATTTTTAAATTTTAGAGGGATACCTCAGTGAGACATAAATAACTGAACTTGATGCCACATGACGTGGTGTTTATGTACCTGAGGTCTGGCATTTGCGATGTCCAGGTCGTGCAAAGTCACGTCTTGGACTATCTCCTTCTTTTTGTGGACGTCTCCTTTGGGCAGCGGCACGTACTCCTCTGCCTCCAGATCAAACTCTGTCGCAAATGTGTCACAGCGACCTTGTCTCTGCAAAGACAGAGTACAAAAGCAAAGAATGTTCATAATTTAAAATAAAACAAACTGCCCACTGTTTAACAACAGTGAAACAAAGACAACACAGGAGAGGACGGAGAGCGGGTGTATGACTGAACCTGGTGCCAGGCCAGCACAGAGAGCAGGCTGAGGGATGAAAGGGTTTTGAGGCGGCAGGGTCATGAGATGCTGTCAACAGTAACAAATGTGTCGCCCTGCCCGCCTCCTCCGGCCTCTGACGAGAGCTGACCTGCGCCCCCTCCCCCAGCCCACCTGCACCGATTAAAGGAACCGTCATCGCAGCCTGTCAACATAGCCCACAAGCACCGCCGCTGGTAAAGGGGCATTGTGGGAGATGTTGAGATAGAAAAGAGCGAGAGGGGCTGTAGGAATGAGAGATGCTCATTCCAGAGTACAGTAGAAAATGCAACAGAGCTTTCATGCAGAACTGAGAGAGATGAAAGAGCGTGACTGTGAAGGACAGCAGAGGACAGGCAGGACAGAAACCTCACAAATTTGGCATAACCAAGACTTTCTTTAAGATTTTAGTGAATTATTTAATTTGTGAATAAACACCAATAGATTTACAATCTATGTCCCGCTGATAAAAAAGAAAGATCATCGGTGTGGTGAACAGGTAGAAGTGAAATAGTGATACCTTGACAGCTCCACTGTTTGCTTCAATGTAGATGACGTCTCCCACTTCCACACGCTCTTTCTGCAGACTCTCATAAATACTAGGATCCAGCTGAAGAAACAAGACAAGACATTTTAAGGCACTTACTGATCCTGATATTCCACTCATTGTGTGATAAAGCACCCGCTAATCAAACAAGTGGCAGTAGAACGGGAGCTGGGGTGAACGAAATAATTTGTCAGGACACATGAGAGGAAGAAGAATGTGTTTTTGCACCTAAAATATTTGATTCTTAGTAAATTAACATGGTTAGCATTTTTTTTTAAATAATTATATTTTTACTATACCTTCAAATATACAACACAGATCAAGTTGCTTTACAAAAAGCAGTTAAACATGTTCTCATGAAGCAGATTAAAAAAATATTTCTCAATCTGACCTTGAGCTGCTTTGTGCCTTTGCCCGTCTTCAGACCGATGATGACGTGGCTGATGGTTTTCCCGTAGCCGCCCATGGGATTCTCAGTCTCACAGGGGGTCAGCTCCGTCACCTCCCCCTCATATACCTCCTTGGTTTCTTTGATACGCAGTCCTGAGGGCAGGCGGCATTACAGTCACACACAAAAGCAGTGTACAGAGTGAGAACTCAATCAGGCCTTTATATTCCTGTATCAACTAAGCCGCCACATCCCTCTGTCTATTTTATTACAGGGATAGAGCACGTGTGCGCGTGCCCATGAAATTCCTGGGCATCGTTCTGTGAAACACGATCACATTCTATCCTCGTTCGTGCGGCCTGAGTACAGGCAGCACACAGGTGGACAGTCGTTGTGGTGGGGGTCTGACAACGCTGCTTAAGACAAGGTCTGTCTGTCACGGTGCTCTTATCGACAAGGTGATGACAACCTTCAAATGAAAGCCACTCTGCCTGCAGATCGTGTTCAAGGGGAGGAGTGAAGGTGCTGAGGACCACGTCTCCCTCTGCCTAAGCTCCATTTCCTCCCCTGCGACAGGTACCATCAGCAAACCCCTCCCCCTCCCTCCCTTCCTTCCTTCTCAAACTGTAGTGTTGTCTTTCTGCTCATGAGGATGGTGCGAGCAGGACACAACTTTCTGCTCAATGACTTCTCCTCACTGAGCGACTGAGCTGAAGGCATATTAGGTCATTTCACCCCCAAAAGATAGAAAATAATTCTGCCAGTACAAAGTGAAAGGAGAAAATTAAGTTGTTTTTTGCATAGACACGGTACCAATGACACTTTACATTGATACTATAAAAAGAAAGCGTCTCATTAGGAAATTATACAATTTTTTCAGTTTCTTTATCTCTTCCTCCTTTTGTTCTAGTATTTGCCTTCTCTTGTTGCAATATGGTATCATGTAAACTACCATTAATAACAAATGCTACCTCGTAGCAAGCTAAATAAAACCCAAAACTCCACTGAATCAGGACCTACCAAAAGACACATCGACCTCAATTGCAGTGAATTGTTTGGGGACTAGGAACAAATCAGCTGTAAAATGTATTAATTAAGAGACACTCACCAATGGCCCTCCTGAAGTTTTCCATCAGTACTTCTGTTTTCTTAATTTCCGATGAGTAAACCTCACTGCCGACCATAGGACAGAAGGGCACCTTGTTTCCCAGCTCCTGCGCTATAGCCAGGGCCAGAGCAGTCTGAAGGGAGGGGAGGTTGGAAATGTATTTAAACAGCACAATCAGCAGCACAAACCTCTGTCCTGCTAGTAAATCAACACTTACCTTTCCTGTACCGGGTGGCCCTGCCAGTAACACTGCCCGTCCTGCCATCTTTTTTGAGCGAATGAGCTCAACAATGATGCCACAGGCCTGGGGAGGGACACAAAAAAATTTAGTGTTAAAATGTCAACAGGACCCAATTTCAATTCAAGTAGCTGAGGAAGTCTAGAGAAAGTGGTAGGATCACTGAGCTGAACACTATGTTAGAGGTTAGGAAGAAGAAGGTTACTATCATGATTTTGTTATTAAACACTGTTATATTATGATTTGCACTTAAATTGAACTGAATAGATTTTTTTTTGATTTTGGTTCATTCATTTTTTGGCATGGATTTGTGTGAAGCACTTTGTAACCTTGCTTAGATAAGTGCTATAGAAATAAAGCTGTCATTATAATTATCATATGGTTACACTGACAGTATGCTGAATATATGATTTTGGATTTGAAAGTGAGAATATCAAGACTAGATCAGATGTCTGCATCTGTTATTAATTTTAATATGGCCCTTTTTACTTTAGAAAGTACATATTAACTAGACGTAGGAGAAAAAGAAACCATGAAATGACAACCGGTGCATTTGTCTATAAAACAGATCCATTTGTCTCAGTGATACACTTTAGCATCTGACTGAAATTCAAAAATCCAGCATTTAACCAAGTGTATTGATAAACACTGAGAGAAAGTTATTTCTGTTTGGGGTGAACTTTGCCTTTAACTCACCTCTGACCGCAGCAGGAAACAGCGACACCACTGTGCTAACTAAGCTAGCATGCTGTAGCATCGTACCACCTAAACGGAGCTAGATCTTCCACGCAATAACCCCAGAATCTCTTTAAGACATTTCTGATACAATACAAGAGAAGCGTGGTTGCACGGAAAGATGAATATTACCTCTCTTGCAGCCTCCTGGCCGACCAGACCACACGCGGTCTGTTTAGCATTCCCGGCCTCGTCTAGCCCGAGTCCTTTGACGTGACTGTGGGAGGCGATCCGCTGAGTTTTCGTGGTGCTCTTCACCTCCTCGATCTTCATGGTGGTGTCACTTGTTCAAAGCTGTGATGTTAAAACTGCAACACGAGGTTCAAAGTGGGTGAAACGTCTCGTGTGTCTCAGATCACTTCTCACCGCCTCACTCGGCGCCGAAACTCAAAACACAGGGAAATCGGTTTCCATGTGGGGTTACTAGGGAAAACCAACGGAAGTAATACCCCGAGTTACCGCCTATTTAGACCATCCGTCAATATGATTGGACCATGCGAAGTCGTACAACACGTTCATTGGCTAACATTTGTGCCAATCATGTATATTGGAGTTTTCATTTCCGGTTGTGCTTCAGTTGCTTTGTCGTAGTAGAAACTGGCAGTGAGGAGATGTCAGTGAATGAATGAAGAACTTTAGGACAGATGTTTTTACGTGTTACTTTAACACTTTGCTGTGAAGTTTTAATCAGAGAGACATTTTGACAGACACGGCGTTTCTCTTTTTAACTTTTTTAACTCATGCTAACTGCTAAAAACAGGATGCGCCTCATCATGCTGTCCAGAGGATGTAGTGACTGACAACAAGGAAGTAGTTCACACCGAAGTAAAGTCGAATTTAAACCTTTATATACAGTCTATGATTTAAACACAGTTATATTTTGTGAGCCACACACTAGTTAAGCTAGTTAGCATAGCATGGTGTTAGGGGTGTTTTATGTTTAAACAGACGGGTGCTAACGAAGTTAGCTGACAGCTAGCCAGCACCGCCTCCTGCTTCCGTCAGAGCTGAGTTCAAGGTCCAGAGTTAAGGAAAAACCATAACACGCTAGCTCGGCTAACAGCGTGAGACGCGTGTTAAGATGTCAGAGTCCGGTGGTGACAGCCGCGTTAACACTTTGAATTTTAACGTCGGGGTGCTCGGACATGTCGACAGCGGGAAGACGTCGTTGGCCCGGGCGCTGAGCAGCACCGCCTCCACGGCCGCCTTCGACAAGAACCCGCAGTCCCGCGAGAGGGGCATCACGCTGGACCTCGGCTTCTCCTCCTTCACGGTGGATTTACCCGATCAGCTGCGGGCCAGCGGCGGACAGCACGACAGCCTGCAGTTCACCCTGGTAGACTGTCCCGGACACGCCTCTCTCATCCGCACCATCATTGGAGGTGAGCAATGTGACTTGTCTGCAAGTTTGTTCGATGCCACACTCTGAAGCAGGGGTCACCAACACGGTGATGGCCCGCGGGCACCAGGTAGCCCCCAAGGACCACATGAGTAGCCCGCGGGCCTGATCTCAAAATAACACAACTCCCTAGTGAGCTGCGTCTAAAAAAACAGTGCAAGAGAAATGTGCAATAAACTACACACAACAAGAAATTCAAAAGATAAAAAGAGGGATATTAACAGAATCATGAGACTGAATCAGGGTGAATTAAAAGATGAAAAGGGTTTGAATAAGATTTAAAATTATCGATAGGGCAAGATCGAATGGACAGGAGACTATTTCAGAGTTTATGGGATAGTTCAGGGAAAATTCTGGCACCTTTGGACTTTAGATGAGAGGAGGGGGTTAAAAGAAGCAGAGAATGGGATCAGGGGATAAGTTATACAATGAAGAGCTTTGTAGGCAAAGAATAGAAGTAGTAGAGGTGACAGCAACCATTCTTCACAAGCTACACTCAAAATGCACCCATTTATCAGCTGCTCTCATATAGTCACAACACCCCCTTACCCCAACAGTCGTTAAGTGTTATGATGGCTAAACCTTTAAACTTTTTATGAGTGTTATCTAAATATTAGATCACTATATCCTTAATGAGATTTATTATAGGGCTGTTATTTGAGACTGTGTTGGCAGGTGTACCCTCCAAACCTCCAACTCACTGCACATACAACCAAAGTTAAATACATGCATCCAGAATGAGTCCCCCCCAGCAGGAAAAGTGCAGGTGGTTCTACTACTTTGTAAAATTAAGGAAGGCCTGGTTTTATGTAAGTGTCCCAGTAAATCAACCATCACAGTGATGGTGAATCAGCACACCTTAGCATTCAGGCACACATAATCATCACCTTTCTGTCCAGCCACAACCTGCAAAAAAGGTTCAAAAACAGTGTCAAACTTTTATTTGAAGGTCCAGAGAGGATGTTAATTTTCAGGCAGTTTTTTTACCTGCAAAAAATACCTGGTTCTGCCAGGGTCTCTCCGTGTGGAGTTTGCATGTTCTCCTTGTGTGTGCGTGAGTTTTCTCCAGGCACTCCAGCTTCCTCCCACACTCCAAAGGCATGCAGATTAGAGTTAGGTAAACTTGAGACTCTAAATTGAACGTAGGTGTGAATGTGAATAGTTATTTGTCTTGATGTTAGATCTGTCATACTCTGAAGACCTGTCCAGTGTGAACCCTGCCTCTCACCCAATGGCAGCTGGCATTGGCTCCATCCCCTCATGTGACCCTCAAAAGATGAGTATAGATAATAGGTATAGATTATGGATGCTTGCTGCCAGTATGCATGATAATGTACTTTAAGATTAATAGCAGTTTGTTGATAACACTTCATAATTAAAAATGATATTATACATTGATACCTTGTGGTCTTGACAAGGAGCTGACTGCCCAAATGTATGTGTAAGGGGCAGACGTTGGGCGGAGTAATGGTCCCGATATTAAAGCAGACTAAAGTCTATAAGCTGCTGTGTCATGTAACCAACACACTAAATGAAAGTTATGAGCCAGGGGGGTGGCACATGCTGTAGATTAGGGAGGAAGGAAGGTGTGTGGATAGGGGTATGTGTTAAACTTCCCCTCCTGTCTCAAGTGGGGAGAGCACAGGAAGGAGAGAGAGCCAAATAGAAGGAGAGAAAAGTGGGGAGCACAGGAAAGAGAGACTGCCAAAGTTAGGGAAAGGAAAGACAACCAAGTGAGCTCCAGCTCTGGTTTCAACCCTCAAGCCCTTTACTCTCTCTATGCCTCCATGCACCCCTCCCCTGATTTCTCTTCTTGTTCTACTGTTATTCTTGGGCGTCTATATCCGTTCCTGTTTGTGTTGCTGTTGCAGTCTTCATGGCCTCTTCACTAAAACTATGTAGAGTTTTGATGTCTTTTTCCAAAGTCACAACAGAAAAGCAGGGATGTCTGTAACAGCAAATGGCTGTTACTGTGCTTCAGCTAAGTAAGTAAAATCAGGTATATTCTCTCTTCTGTTATCTGTCTTTTCCAGGTGCCCAAATCATTGACCTGATGATGCTGGTGGTGGATGTGGTGAAGGGGATACAGACTCAGACAGCAGAGTGTCTGCTGATAGGAGAGCTGACCTGCCCTCGCATGGTGGTCGTCCTGAACAAGATTGACCTCCTGCCACCCAACAAGAGACAGAGCGCCATTGAGAAGATGACCAAGAGACTGCACAAAACACTGGAGAGCACCAGGTCTGCATTTGATAAAATATAATAAGTAAAATAATTCAATGGGATAAGTGTAGAGGCTGTAAAATCTGAACAGGTAAGAGGTTTATGGCATACAACGCCTGCTCTATACATGGTGCTTTCCTAACACACACTCACACACCAGTGGTGCATTGGTAGCAATTTGGCATTCTTGCCTTAGGACATTCAGACGTTTGGACTTAAGGATCAAGGGATAAAACTACTGACCTTTCCATTAATGTACAACGCTACTCATCTTCTTCAAAAATCCTCATTCAACTCACTCTCTGACTCATCTCATCGTCTGTCTGCCTGTCAGGCCCACCTTTTTCTTTTTCACTCAAAGCAACTTAAATCATTATTTCAACATCAAAGAATGAAGTAATTGGAGCTTTGGAGCTAATTTGACTTTTTTTTGTTGGCCAGATTTAAGGAATGTCCAGTGATTGCTGTGGCAGCAAAGCCCGGGGGCCCAGAGGCCCCTGACGCAGAGGAGCCACAGGGAGTGCCCCAGTTAATAGAGGTAAGGTCTGGAAACACACTTGATGATAATGCAATTTGCCGATCACCTCTATTGTCTATAAAAACAAGACATACAAATTTGTCAGTTTCTGTTAGATGTGATAGTAAACACAAATTGCCTTAGTTATCTTTGGCATAACTCATATTTTTTTATTGCTGATATCAATATATTTGCCCATTGAGCCTGGCTGATTAATAAGTCAGTGTTTTCTTGTCAAGCTTTTCAATATCTGCAAATTAAGAACAGAGAGAACATAGATAAATGTATGTTATCGTACTTCCCACAGTATACTGCTGTAGAGTGATTATTATCCCTTGGCTGTTTATATAAAATGCACTTATTACATGAGGAAATGTGTACTGGGCATTGTTTGTGAAGCCAGCATAAAGCCAGACTTGATACTGGTTAAATATGGATATAATCATCACCCCTTCCTTTCTTTTATCTGGGTTCATATTTGAGTAATTGTGTCCTGACAATATTGTGACAGCAGTCATATTTCTGTTTGTGAAAATGTCTGCTTCACTTTTTTTGCTTGTCGGTCTCAGCTCCTGAAGAAACAGACATACCTCCCTCAGAGAGATCCTGCAGGTGACCTACTGATGGCTGTGGACCATTGCTTCTCCATCCGTGGTCAGGGAACCGTCATGACCGGCACCATCCTGCAAGGGTCGTTGGCCATCAACGACACTGTGGAAATCCCAGCACTGAAGGTATCCTCTAGACAGCAGGAATTCAGACCCTCTGATATTTATAAAGAAAGTAACATTCCTGAGAACCGGTAATGCTCTTTTAGAAACCACAGAGGTTCGGAAGTTCAGTTGAGTGGAAGTGGGCAGACGGAGGGAGCGACGGCTGAGCGGGTCCAGAGGATGTGTCAGTTTAATGTGAGACAAGGATGAGGGGAAATTTAGGGTAATATAGAACAGATGTAAACTTTCAGTTACGTGCAGCAGCTTAGTCTGCAGTTATCATGTGCACCTCTCGGTGGCAGCAAATGTCTTAATGTCGCAAGACAAAGACTCAGCCTGGTCTAATTCTGTTGATTTGGTCAGTGTGTGGTAGTTGGAAACCACAGACACTAGGATGACTTAAAAAGAAAGAAAGATGAATGGATACTATTTTATTTAGAGTTTTTATACTTTATTTTGGACATTTTTAAGTTACTGAAACAAAACAATGTTCATCAACTATGATGAAAAAAGTCAAAACTGTGTCAAAACTTGTTTTATTTAATAAATAAAGATGCAGAGCAACAAGAAATAAATCAATTTAAAATCATTTTCATTTTCCTGAGACCTTTATGAATTTATTCATTTAATTAATTGACCTCAGTAAATTTGATCAGGAATTGTATATATCAATAAATGACAATTGCACATTTTTGACAAAGTGCTTCTGTTATCAGCTGTTTACTTACTTTTGTGCATATTTTATAGAGACATTTTTTAAATATTATGTCTGTGGAGATAATAACTGATTTATTCTCTCTATTTAATCTCATACTGTTTTGTGTGAAAATAAGACAACTGAAGAAATATGAAATTATGAAAAACAACCTATATTTTGTATTTTATGAAAACATAACATTGTGAACTATAAACTTGAAGTAGCCCATTCCTAGTATTCATAAAGTTTCCTTTTGTATCTGTTTGTAGACTGTTAAAACTGAGTTTGTTGTTTGTGTCAAAAATTTTTACACAATGTTATTTTCTGTATTTCTGCACTCTCTGATATCAGGTGACCAAGAAGATAAAATCGGTACAGATGTTTCGGAAGCCGGTGTCGGGGGCAATGCAGGGGGATCGTGTGGGCGTGTGTGTGACACAGTTTGACCCTAAACTGTTGGAGCGGGGTGTGGTGTGTACCCCAGGGTCCCTGCGCACACTCTATGCAGCTGTCATCTCTGTCAGGAAGATAGGCTACTTCAAGGGTTCTCTTGCCACCCGTGCCAAGTTCCACATCACCATGGGTCACGAAACAGTCATGGCGAAGGTTACCTTCTTTGGCCTGCCACCTGTGGAGGCCTCCGACTCCTCAACCGACACTAAACAACCTCCATCACTGCCCAACTCCCTGGAAACTCCCTTCACATGTGACAGGCAGTACTTCTACCAGGATGAGTATGTCACAAGCCAGGGGGAGTCAAGTTCAGGACCTGACCCAGAGCAATGGGCCTTGTTAGAGTTTGAGCGGCCTGTCACATGTCCCCCCCTCTGCCTTGTGATTGGCTCAAAACTGGACAGAGACATCCATGCCAATGCATGTCGGTTAGCCTTCCAAGGCCATCTGTTACAGGGGTTTGAAGATAAAAGCTATGCAGAGACTGCCCTGCCTCATCTGCACATCTACAAGACCAAACACAAGGAGGGACAGGTGGAGAGGGTAAGTGGATACTCGATGGTTTGATATTGAAAATGTTCTGTTTCATGATTATCAACCTCTTCTCTCACCCTTGATTGTTGTTCCAGCTCCTCTGCCCTCTCTATCACCTTGTACTTCTTCTGTCTCTGGTTATTTGGATGTTTCTCATTGCTGGTGGCACTGGAGCGTGCCTGTCAGACAGAGCCCCTATTGTATAATCATAAACAGACACGTACACACAAACAAGCATTTATATGCCCTGATGAGCAGCGTTTGAGGCACGGCTGCGTACGCATGCCTTAGCATGTGCTGAGACATTGAGGTGTGTGTGGGTGGCCGCCTGACGCCAGTAGCCCTGTCTACATGTCAGTGGCTGGCGCTGTTTGGACACACCTGAGTGGCACAGGAATACCCACATGACAGTGTGAGTTAACCTGACTCTGTCTCTCTCTCTGGCTCAGCATCTTTCCCTCTCTAGCTCCACTCTCCTCTCTCACTTACATGCCATCTTGATTTTAGTTTTTCTGTTATTGCTTTCGAGTTCTGCCCTAAATCCCGAAGTCCAGTTCAAAGCGATCTATATCTCATGTTGTCCAATTTCTTGTTCTCTTTTTGACTTCAACATCAGATTTGAGAATTTTTCAAAAAGTTACCACCCTCCCCAACCGCTTGCAGTTTGGATTTTAGGTTGTGTGTGCCCGAAAACATGTCCTTTGGCGTTTTTTCTGTGTGCACCCTCGTGCAGGGTTAGATTCAGGTTAGGGGTCAAGAGTGTGAACTAGTTTCCTGCTGTTAGCACCTCAGGCTGTTGACAGCTTCAGTCGCTGCCTCAGGAGTAGAGGAGTGCGTGCGAGAGGTCAGACCATGGTCATGTGACGTAGCATTTGTCATCTCACAGAAAAGGGCAGTTATGTTTCAAGACTTAAAAATTCCCTTTGGTAAAAGAACACATTACTGGCATTGCTGAGTTATGACAGCCTCATCCAGTCACAATTCATACGGTCTATCGGATGTGTATAGCAACTGTAATTTTTGTCTGTATCAGAGCATCAGTCACGCTTGAGGGACATCAGGGTCAAACGTTCAGGAATGAATGAGGGAAAGGATGAAGACAGTGGAAGGGCTGGCGGTGGGGGGGTGAGCAGGAGACAGAGCGGTGCCCTCCTCTTATCATATTAGTGGCAGGTTAGATCGACTTAGTGATGGATGATAAGCAAGAAATACAAACAAACATGGCATAAAATGTGCAGGAGCATGAAGGAGAGCGTGCGAGACAGCTAGACGGAGATTCCTAAATAATGTGACCGATGACGAACCGTTTGGCACAGGACAGATGATCAACTCTTCTCCCTCATTCAGCCAAGATAACAGAGTGAAATCATGGCAACCCACAACATATAGACATCTCAGGAAGGAGCCAGCCTATCAAATTAAAAGACAAAATGTTTACATCCATGGAGTGTAACTGAACAATATATGCAGACATCCTGATGTGGTCACACTCAACTAGAATGACACTCAGTTGTGTGTATTCCGCCACCCAAGTCCAGCAAGTCCTCTTTTGTTTGGATAACCACCAAAATTGCACACACTCATAGATTTGCCAGCCCCCTAAATTTACATGATTTTCATTAAGATCCATGAATGATTGTGTGAAATAATCAAAATACTTGTCCAGAATAATCATTGCATTATAGTATGAGCTGTTTACAGCGTTTTATGGTACTCCTAATGTAGTTTTTGTAAAACCCTGCTGAGCCAAACAAACCAACCAACAAACAAATGACCAGGGGTGAAATATAACCTCCTTACATCTGTCACACCTGGAGTTTTCATTGTTTCTGTTATTTAGGCCCCCACTCATAAGCCTCTTTCCCCCTCTCCTGTGCTCAGGTGAGTGATGACTACTCTGTGATTGGCCGCAACCTGTTCAAGAAGGAGACCAACCTCCAGCTCTTTGTGGGGCTGAAGGTCACACTGTCGACGGGTGAGAGCGGCGTTATCGAGGGTGGGTTTGGACAGAGCGGGAAGTTCAAGATTCGGATACAAGGTAAGGAGTCCCACGTGCATCATAACAGTAGACACTGACAGTAGCTCGACACTGGAAGGTGTAGAGAAGTGTCCCTCTTCATCAGCACACACATCCTGAGCACTCAATGTCTCCTTGTCTTTCGAGTAACTACAGACAGTTTTCAGGATGTGGTAATCCTGAGCCACATTCCCAGGATTCCTCTGGGGATTGCCCGTGTTCCGGGGGAAGTCTGTTCTCTGTTTATTTTACCTTCTGTTGCTCCAAACCCACGGCTCCACACCGGGAGGGAATGAGAAAACAAAAACATTTAGAAAGAGAACCTCACCTACATCCTCTTCACTGCCTCACACTTGCACACTCAAAAGTTGCAGACGTACTGACACACACATTTTCTTTCATGAACGTGTTCGTCTGAAATGCTCTGCAGGCATTAAGGCAAAGACTCTGCTACTACTCTGCTGATAGGTCTAGGTCATATAATAATTGATATGGCAACATTATCATTGAAGTCTCCCACGATACATTGTCCCAGCATTTCTCACAGCAAGTTTTGGGTCTAACTTTCCTTTACTGTGGACATTTGAACTGATGTTTTACATCATAACTGATGATGGGATGTAGAGTGCTTTGTGACGAATGAGTAACTGAACAACATATACAGCTCCATCACTTGCTGTTGTGTCAAAAGGTTAATAACCCTCACCAACCTTGATTACATGTTATGACTGATGAAACAGTCCTCACACACATGCCGTACGCTCTCATACACTCTACAAATGACACGCTGTGCAGTGCTCCCCATTAATTATTTTGACTGTGTTGCCAGTTGTCATATTCTAAATTATCCTGCCATATTTCGTAATGATCCAATTTTTTTTACATTTCCTATAACAATGCAAGATATTTCTAATTTGGTGTGTGCAACACTATTTGCAGTGCTTTTTGCTGCAGCACTCACTTGCACTACCACTTGTCTGCGCTACTGCAAGCTACCGCATTCTCGCTATGGTCCATAAGGTTTTTACTGTCCATGCAGAGAGTCAGACCTTGTAGTTTCAGCTGCATGCAGTATAGTTCTTCATCTCACACTTAAACTTCTCTGTCACTTTTTTGTCTGTTTACCTGCCCCTCGAAATCTGTTGTGAGTAACTTTTGTGTGCGTGCATGTGCACCCCCGTTACCACCATGGATTGAATTAATTCTGTGGGAAACGCTGCAGAGGACTGGTAAAGAGCCAGGAATGATAAAAACTTTTTGAGGGCCCTGTGTCACATGACAGGATTTCTCCCAGTGCTCGTGATGGCTTATCCAACTGCAGCGTTGTATGATGCTGGATCCGTTGTCATTGGTGTTTGTGAGACTGAAAGAGAGAATGGGGCAAATGGGGGCTAAGTGAATCATTGCACTGCACAAAGCTCTTTAGTGAAGTAATATTTTACCATTTGTAAATTGTAAATAAATAGAAAATAAGTATGTTGTGGTCAATTTTGATATTGTGGGGGACCACCAAAAATACATCAATGCATTTTAAACACTGAAAAGCAACAAATAGTGACATTTTTAATTATTTTCTTTGTTAGTTAATGTCTTGTGAAAGAGGAGCAGATCTTATAAGATTAGTGTTCTTTCTGCTCCTT
This sequence comes from Paralichthys olivaceus, assembly GCF_024713975.1. Classification (NCBI taxonomy): domain Eukaryota; kingdom Metazoa; phylum Chordata; class Actinopteri; order Pleuronectiformes; family Paralichthyidae; genus Paralichthys; species Paralichthys olivaceus. The sequence goes on from NC_091094.1 coordinate 16,838,321, forward strand.
TTCATTCAAAATTTGAGATTTTGTGTTTGCATTTAAATCGTTTTGTTTGGTCGATGAGAAAGTAGTTTACACAATTAACTGATTAACAAATATTTGAAACTGACTAATTAATTAATCCAATGTGAAACTTTTGTAATGCAATTTTACCAACGCCCATCATATGCTGTATGCCTCACTGTGCCACCACATAGTAATTATTCACAGCTATTGTGACAATAACTGAAAAACTCATCAGCCAGTCACTGTGTCAATCACATTGACTGTGTATTTCAGTCTTTTGGTGGGCACAGGAGGCAACAATATTATCATTACTACTCTTATTTGGTCTAAGCACTGAAAACTCTAAAGTGTTTGAAACCTGGTGTAATCCCCCCCCACAACAAAAACCTTCAACTGCTGACCCAGTTTCTTTTGCCCCTCAAATGTTTGGTTTTAGTTTGGTGTAAATTTTCCACCTCGTCTGATAGGGAGGCCACCAGTCAAATCCCTAATGCTTCATTTGCACTTATCTTGATGTTTAGACCTCAGTAATAGTCGCGTCCCATTAGGTCTGTGCAGGGTCTTTATTGTATAGTAGATGTTTTCATGTTTCACAGTCAAATACCTTCAAATGTTTTTGAAGAAAAACATGAGAAAAGTGCCGCTTCCATGTGAACACAAAACATTTAAGTTTGTGTGTATGAATGTGCTTTGTGGTGGCAAATGAATGTTTTCAGCTGATCGCAGATAACACAAGGAGATTTCTGGCTGCGCTGCAACCATAACAACCCGCACATTGGCATAAAGATAACGAGAATAATGCTGGCGCCGTCGTACGTGAGGCGCCAGCATTAGGTCAGCATGTAAAGCAGTGAACGCAGAACATTTCTTACTTTCCACGTGCGAAAGCCAGTCAGTATTTCAAACATGCGCATACAGAAGAGGGACAGATATGACGGCACAGAAGAATTCACAGTGCGTGCATGGAGAGCCCTGAACAGAAACTCAGCGGCTCAGTGCGACTGAGGACGAAGTTTAAGCAGATAGAGGAGACACGTTGTTGGTGTGTACGTGTCAGGATGAACCAGAAGAGGCTACTAACCAGACGAGCAACTGAGACATTTTGATCAGTTACATCAGGAGGAAGAAGACATCAGTTGATCTTGAGGTCAGAGCACCAAAGAGGCTCCAGCACTAATACTGTACACATAACGGGGAAGAAAAGATCTCTATCATACGTCAGATGACCCCACACTGACATGATTAAATGCTGCACATGGTGTAGGACAGAGTGCACTATAATCTGGGTTTATTACATAAAGGGATCTATTTATATAATGTTTTTATTTTAATTTTCGATGTTTAACCCTTGTTTTTAAACAGGCTGTTTATCTTTTCCTCAGAGGGTCTTCACCCAGAAACCAAGCAGATGTTATCCGCCACCTCTAAGAAGAAAGGAAAAGGTGGAAGCAAAGGTGGTCCAGGAAATGAAGAGGAGTCCAAAGCAGATTCTCAGCCTGTTGGCATCCACTTACATTTTAAACGTTATATCTTTGATCCCCACAAAAAGATGGTGCAGTCCTGACCTGTTGCGAACACTTGACTGACTCAGTGTCACAGTGCTGGAGATGGAGAGAAAGAGATGGCCTCAGAGGTCACGTAGAGGTGAGGGGAATACTGACCTCGATATCAGGGCATGCGTAACTTTCTTCCATCAGCCTATTTTTCTGCAGTTGGCAACAGTCTGCTGAAATGCAATGATTGTGGAATGCTGAATGCATTTGAAACAGTGGTCTTTTTTATCTTCCTTTAAGGAGATGGACTTAATCCAGTTTGCTTCCATCACAAGGGTGCTTCTGTACCTGATGCTTTTGATTTGTCTCACAAAATCACTACTCTTTTCCTCTTTGTCTGAATCAGTTCCTTTCATTAGCAGCACATTTTTTTCCCTGGATGTTTCCAGTTTAGCGGAGTCCTCATTGGCCTGAACACATTTACTAACATCATAGAAATACAGAAATTGCAGTTTAGTTTCCACAGCTTCTTCAAATCTATATCCTCACAGCCTGCGTCACTCCAGCTCGTGTCCTGTTTCAGGTTTGGATACATATGCTGCTGCTCTGTGATTTCAGAATTTGTCCATATTTTTTCTTCTCCTTTTCTTTTCTTTAATGCTTTTTTGTTGAGCTGCATTTTAGCCCTGAATACCAGTTACATGAGAGGTTGCTTGAGTTGAATTGAATTCTAATTATTGACAAATAAAGACAGACCTATCGTTAACCTTCAGTTCTGATTGTTCTCTGTTTGACAATTGGTTATTTCCTTAGAATCACAAATGATGTACTAGTTTTTGGAGGAGTGATCCATTAATTGACCAAGAGAAAATTAACCATTTTGATCATCACTGTAAATAAATAAAGATAACAATACAAACATTTTCTTATTTAAGTTCCTCAAATGTAAAGATAGCCTCAGCTGTAAAAAAAAAACTGTGGTGGACATTTTAACTCTCTTCAGATGTTGCACAGACCAAACAAATAATCACTTCGTTGAATAAAATTTGTATTTTATTTCTTAATGATACATAAATATATAATTAGTTGCTGCTCTAGCTTGTTTCCCAAAACATGTATTTGCAGGAAATGCTGAATGAATCAATAATTTATAGCATTTTATCTGACAATCTGTGCCTGATGAAAATAAGTGCAGAACCTGCTGCTGCAGATATGGGTTCCTTTTTCTTTCCATCAAGTTTTGTGGACATCTGCTTGATAGTTTTTTTGCGTAATCTGCTGACAGTCAATGAACCAACAAACAAATCTACAAGCAACCACCTATTGATGGAGTTTATTAATGGCATCGATGAATGTGATGATTTATAATAATTGAGCTCTGCACAGGGTTTGTCTTTTGGTGTCTGTGCAGATACGTGTCCGTCCTGTCACAGACGTGTGGTGGGGCCGTGCAGTGAGAGTGCAGGATACTCGGTATGTGGCAGATGATGTCAGCAAACTGTCCCTGTGAACAGCGACTATCTCAGCAGGAATCTGTGGAAATTGGACAGAGAGAGGGAGGGAGGAGCAGCAGGAGCAAGAGGGGACACTGGAGGGATTGTTCCTCTGAGTGACAGTCCTTTTAGTCTTATCTCCTCTCGTTCCTCTTATAGAAAACCAGACAAGAAAAAAAAATCTGTCGCTTTTTACTCCTGAGTCTCTCCAGTTTGTCTTTCTCGCTCCACCCCCTCTTTCATTCCCCATCCATTCTAGTTTTTATTGAAAACCTTTTTCTTGTTACTGCACTCATGTCTCCTCATTAGACACTAATGGCAATCATCTTTTAGAGTTCTCAGTATTTGCCATAATGTTATATTTACACAGGCAGGTCATGATGATGCACAGATTTGTTTTATCGGTGCAAAATAATCTGAGATGGATGTGAGAGGTTTTTCAAAAATGTAAAGACCAAGTTGCTTAAATAATGTAATTTTTTTTTAATTTATATTTTCAAATAAAATATATATTTAAAAAATTGGAACCATATCAACTAATATATCACTAAACCTACAGTAAAATCAATTGTTTTCTCTCATCTTTTTAAACATATTTAAAAAGAAAAGCATTATGCCTCAATATAATTGTAAAATGCTGAATCAGTTTTATATCTTCTTAGAAGAATTTTTTTCCCCTCCTTGTCTTGATAAAGATCATCTCACGTTCCACTAATACAGACACGGGAGTGTGGGTGCAGCACGTTTCCCTACTATGTTTTTACATGCATGCTAATCCTGTTGTGCATGTGTGTGTATGAGAGAGAGAGAGAGAGAGTCCCCTCTGAGCTTAGGTGACGAGGTCTGGATGGACTGAATAATCCGCTTTTAGGGCCATAGCTGATTGTGGCAAGAGGAGGCAGACAGGGAGGCTATGGGACTGCAGCTGGGAGTGTGTTCTCACCTCAGCTCATCACACACACACACACACACACACACACACACTCACACTCACCTACACACGCACACACACACACACACACACACACACACACACTCACTCATCAGGCTACAACCAGGAATCACACAGGACATGGGAAAGCAGTCGCACCAACTTCTTAGACAATTTAGTTACAGTATATTTCAGCCTGGTGCTCATATTCTGGTTCGAGCTATGACTCCCTTTACATATTGCTCCTTTTAAATCTCTCGTCTTCCTCTGCAGAGATGAAACACAGTCATGATGATGATTTCACTTCAGTACCGCTCTCTATTTTTCTTTTTGTCCTTATGACCTCCGGGTCAGCCAAGAGTGGAGGGTCAGCGTCTCAGCTCCTGAATGTTTATAGATGGGAAACAGTGGCTGATGAGCAGAGATAACAGGATGACGCAGAGGGAGGAGAATATGGCGGCTGGATTATTGACAAGGCAAAAAGAGGAGGGAGCGAGAGCGGAGTTTAAAATGTGGTTCAAAGCAGAGGAGATTGAAAAGACTAATTAGCAGCCAATTGACTGATAAATGGCTGCAACATTAATTAACTGTTTAACCAGTGGGGAGGTGGTTAGGCTGCTAACGTGCTGAAATGTCTTCATCGCTTGCTCCAGACTATTTATAGTTGTTAGATGATATATTTTATATTTCTCAAAAATTTGAAGCTGCTTTTTTCAGGTGTCCTGCCTGTCCTGCGATCACAGTATTTACAGTATCTCCCTCCTCTGACAGAGGTTATGTTTATTACTGATAATGTGATGACAGGAGTCGTATGTTGCCACCAGACAGCTCTGCAGCACTAATGAGCACAGACACAGATACCATCACCCTCCCTCCCCCTCCCTCCCCCTCCCTCCTCTCAAACCTTGCCTACAAATATAATTAGTCATGATTAAAATGGGGATCGTTTAATTAATACAACCGAAGCTGCTTTCATGAAACGTGTCCATTTCCGATGCAGCTTTCCCCCCATCCCCCATCAGCTGTGGACATCTTTTGCAGTTGTTTTGTTTTTGTCTTGAACCTTTGGAAATGATTTATGCCTGCTTTTATAAATGTATGGTTGCAAACACTTTCACTGCTCCGACTACAGTTTGAATTTGTTTTTGTTGGTTTGTTCAGATCATTATAACGCAAACACATTAAGGTACAAGTAATAATGATAGGAAAGAACAGAGTGTCCTCTTTTCAGAGCGATATCATCAATCAATTTTGAATACCTCTGCTCAGGAGAGTATGTTTTTGGCTGTGTTTGTTAGTTGCTCATTTGTCTAGTAGTTTGCAGGATTGTGCATGACTCGTACGTCTGAACTGTTTTGCATTACTTGCTTTTTGTGTTCAAGCGGTATTTAGAATATATTAGATCAATTTAACATAAAGGAGGCAGTATATTCTCAGCTTTTATATCGCAGCAATAAGCCACAGCATTAAAACCATCTGTCTAATATTGTGTAGACATGGACTCTAGAAGACCTCTGAACATGTCCTGCGTTATCAGGCACAAGACGTTAGTATCAGATCTTCTTAAGTCCTGTAAGTTGCGACGTGGGGGCCTCGATGGATCAAACTCTTTTTCCAGCACATCCCACTGATGCTCGATCAGATTGAGATCTTGGGAATTTAGGGGCCAAGTCAACACCTTGAACTCTTTTTCATGTTCCATAAACCATTCCTGAACAATCTTTGCTGTGTGGCAGCGTCACTACTGCTGAAAGAGGAATACCGTTACCATGTGGGGTTGTACTCCGTCTGCAACTGTAGTTGGTATGTGAAGTAACAGCCACATGAATGCCAGGGACTAGATCATCAAACTCTCTCTCTTTAACTTGCTGCCTCAAGCCGTCCACACGGCATCAGTATTATTCATCTCACCAGTGGTTTTAATGTTGACACTGATCGATATATATTGTTTGTTAGTAAAAAAAATATTTACAAGGAGACCAGACAGTATCTTTTTGACCTTGGACCACTCAGGATCATCTGTACTGTGCAGTTAGTGGTACATGTGTTGGGTTAATGGTTTATTACATTCACCAAGGAGGCTAGGTATTTGCTTCTATGTTTGTTTACTTGTTTGTTTGATAGTATTATTACACATAAACTAGTACTGGAAAGATTTCTACAGAACTTGGTGGAAGGATGGAACATGGGCCAGGATCCAGGGGTGGATCCAGGAATTTTAAGGGTGTTTTTTTCAGATTCCAACTAAATTTCCAGACAATAATTCATGGATCTTCATGAAAGAAAGTCAAGCAAATTTATGATTTTTGATATTTCTGTTATGTAAAATTTGGTGCAGCTTGAATGAATCTAAAGGGACTGTTTGGCCATGGCCTCTTTAATAAGCGCCACCTTTAATATCATGTTTCATATTCCACATTGACTTCTCTTCTGCATGGTCACTTGTCACTTTGAATCTATTTTTGTTAAGATAACAGTCATTTGTATTGATGTACTGTTCAGTCTTGGTGACTTTTTGTCAGAAAAATACATCTTTGACTGTCACCGCTAAAAACTCAACATCAATACTGAACCCAAAATATAAAACAGGTTTTGAAAAAAGGTCAGAAATCCCAGCGCTAGCTACTGATTCCAAATTCTTTATTTCCTTTTCAAATGAAACAGGATCATGAGCTGATCTGCCTGAAACATTTTGCACGGGTTAATCAGTACACCCTCATGAAAGACAATCTTTTAAGACCACCATTGTTCTCCCATCACCACTGCATTGTTTGCATATCTATTCCTGTCTAATTTACACAGTTGAAAAAAAAAACATGCAAATGAGGTCTGGCATCTCAACAAGGCAACCTATTGATATACTGTTTCCATACCCTGACACTCTGTTTTTACTGCCGCTGTCATCCTCTCGTCACGCCCACCTCGTCACCTCAGGACGAGGGGACGGGTATTGAAAGGCGGAGGCTGACAGCCGAAGAATAACAGTCGATCTTTAAAGCTGAGCTCAGCAGTGTCCAAGTCGTCTGGGTCAGAGGTCACCTGCAGTGTCACCTTGAAATATGTCAGCCAGTATTCTGTGCACCTGCCTGTGTCATGTTGTCTCTCATACACCTTACAAACAGAGGTGAGGGGGGGCAGAGGTGCACACCAACATCTGTGCTGCAGTTAAAACGCAAGCAAACAGAGGAAATCAGTTTTCAGAGAAATATGGAGAAGAGTTTTTTTCCCCATACTCTCCCTTCATTATTCATCCTTCTTACATGCATCTTTTTTTGACTCTTCTCTGCTGTTCGTGTACTTTTAGTGCCAAACAAATATCAGCAAACAATTGACTGCAACTATTATTATATGTTATTTTATTCAGAAATGATTGGTCATGTTAATTACAGTCCTGCGAGGGCCTCAGATACCGTTTTTCTTTTTTCTATTCAGATGACTTTATTTATTGATGGTTTCAGGACATAAGGAGGATTTAAACAAATAAGGTAAAAGTTATTCAGAAACAAATTACAAATCTTACCTAGCTTTAAGTACATTTGTTTTTTAAATGATAAGGGATCTTTATCTGAGTGTTTGTGTATGTTATGAAATATATAAAATGCCATTTGCTGGTTTGTGGTTCAAGATCAGGATCAAAAGATGGTGAATAAGCAAAGAAAAAAAACATCCATGACTGCATATTGCATGGTGTGCTGGACCTGTTGACATAATTTACATAAATCTAAATGATTTAGTTTTTTCCCCCCTAAACATCCATCCATCCACTATATATATATCATACAGCCAGGGGGGTTGGGACCAGGGTACCTCTCTCTCCTAATCAGGATTTTTGTCAAGCAAGCTTTTTTTTTAAATATATATTGTGTCATCACTTGGTCAAAACTATTTTTGAACCACAGTTTTTTGAGGTCTTGTGTAGGCACAGAAATGTTCCCAATGGTTAAAACAACACAGTAATGAATTTGAAGGAAAGGCCTGAAGCGGTTCCCTTTTGAGCATTGTGTTACTGCTGAGGAGACTTAGAGCTTCAGGGAGGAGGGTTAAAAGCTGGTGGTCTGGTTCATCAGCTAACGTTGCTAGCGGTGGGGTCACGTGATGTGTGGGGTCATGTTAATACTCACTTCCACTCTGCATAACCTTGTAAAAGATGTCAAAAACATGTCATCTATTCTTGGGACTTCATGCTTGTTATACCATCTCATGAAATGTCTTAAAGGGGGGGCCTTGGGGAGTCAGTTTTCCCCGCTGCGACCCAGAGGTAGATGTGATGTTTATTGTATTAGTCACCAAACATGATGGGACTAAACAAAGAGACCAGTCCTAACTGACTCCTTATGTGTCACACAGTCTGAAAGTCGTTTGATTTTTGAATCCACATAAACCTAAAATCTTAGAGCTGTGAATTAGTAACATGTCATAGAGTCTGAAATGTGAATCACCTCAGTGTCTCATTTTGTTGTTGTCACTCCTACAAGCTAAAATCTCTGTAAGGTTTTCCTTTCCATGGTAAAATCTCAGTGAAATGATCAACACAGATGTTTTATTATGGCAGTTTAAATCGAGGGAAAGTATTCAAATAATTTACTTTAAATAAACAAGTATCAATAATATCATGTGCACAAGCACTACAGAGAAAACTTACTTAAAAGTATTGAAATTAAAAGTACACTTTATAAACTATACTATTATTTTTCATTAGGTTATTATTGCTGATGCATTATACGTAGCATTTTGTTGTTGAAGCTGGTGAAGGTGTAATTTTTTCTGTTTTACTTGTTAAAGTAAAGTATTTTTTTATTTTCAGTTTCAATTCATAAAGAAGTGGCAGTCAAGCAAACATGGAGAAAAAGTACAGTATGTCCCACGGAAATGTTTTGGAGTAGAATGATCATGTAGCATAAAATTGAAAGTACAGTATTTGAGTTTTCTGCCACTGGTAATCCTAAAATCTACAATTTTGGAAGAACTTGTCCTGTTAAACCTTTACACAGTTCTTTACTCAACATCGCAGGAGGGTGTGAAAGAGGTGAGATTGAACCAGAACAGTAAATTGTGAGCTGTAAACAACAAACAAAAGAGACTTAAATGTAAAATGACCTCTTTCAGAGTTTATTTATTTATTTCTAATAATCTCCATTAGGTGAAACATGCGTCCTTGATGGACAAGTCATCTGACAATCCCTGGGATCTGAACCTCTATTATTGTAGGCTGTTATTGTTATGACTGTGGATATGTCTCTTTAAATGTGTTTGACTGCTACTGCACTTTCATGTAGAGGATTTTTGGAACAAAAGAAAAAACCAAAAGCACATTAAGAAACTCATAATCTCAGTTTGAGGAAACCACTAACGGTTCTTGAACTTTCAGTGAAAACTGTTTACAGATTTAATAATCCGCTAACGTAGCATTTCAAACCCACAAAAGCCTCTAAATAACTTACTTTTTTAAGCAAGCGCGAGGTTATCAGATTAAAGGGATATTTATTGTGCCCTGAGGTCGACGCTGTGTGTTCTGTAATGGGTCAGTGTGTATACAGAGTTAATCCTGGACTGACAGGCGGGGACAATGGCGTTCTGACGGCCACGGAGCTGTGTGCCTGTGGGGGGGAGGGACCCAAACATGGCTCTGGTTCTGTCTGGGACACGTCTGAAAAGCCCAGCACTGTCAGACTGGCCCAAACACTGGCTGATGGGGCTTTTAGAAGAGCAGAGTGAGTGACGGAGGTTTAGAGGAGATCTGACACTGCAGCCTGTGGTGCTGCTGTTTATGTATGTATGCTGGCCCTCCAAAAACTGTGTTTATGAAAACAGTGGCCCAATGCCCATCAGATAGGAGCTGCAGGGCTGGGACAGGGACAGGTCCTCTGAGGGAACTGAAGGGAGAAGGAAAAGAGAGACAAAGACGGAGAGAAATGGACGGCAAGACAAAATTAAAACACATAAAAATGTGGCGGGGGGAGGTCCATCTGATGCAAACGTGGTCTGAAATAACCAAATCAGTTTTGGCAAATATCTCTCGAACTTTTTATTCTCTTCACTTTGTCTCATCCTGTCTCTTTCCAAATGTCTGAGCTGAACTCCAGCAGAAAGCAGTAAGTACTTTGCCTCTGCCACTAATCCTCTCCTGCCTTTAATTTGATTTCTTCCCTGTCTTACCCCTTTGGTTGTCTTCCTCCTTAATTAGCTCATATCCCTCTGGTTTGCCAGATTGAGGGTGAAGACATGCACACGGCACAGCCCCAAATCGAATACATAAAGAGCCCTCGCAACCACTGACAACACACGCCGACACACACACACTAACACAAACACACACTAACACACACTAACACACACACACACACAAACACACACTAACACAAACACACACACTTTCCAACTTCCTCTGCTTCTTTCAAGGAGCTTTAACTTTTATTGTCGTTTACCACTAGCTGCTGCAATAATTTTGTTAAATTTTGTTTGCTGTTTCAAGTGACATATGCATTTCATGTTATATCTTCATTTACAATGATTGTTTATTACAATGTTAAAAACTGACAGTTATTTAATTTTATACTTTATGGATTCATCATATAAACGTACACAAAACATAATTTATACTTTGTTTTACTGCTGTTGAAGCTTCCATTTTGTGAGCTGTGATTTTTTTCGTGGTGGTCCGCTCACGCTCTTTTGTTCTCAGTTTATTTCACATGTTCCTGATCACTGTAACGTTATCACAGAAAAGTGGAGGGAAAACTACTTCTCAAAGTTCACATTTCAAATAATTTTTAATTGTTTTGTGCAGCTTTCATTTATTTTTCTAATAATCCCCAGAGGCGGCTGGAAGACTGTTTACTGTCTTTGATTCGCAGTCCTGTAGCTTTCACTCCAAGCGTTAATTAACCTTCAAATGGAGAAATTATAGCAATGTGCATGTGGTGCATGTCTGACAACCACACACACACACACACACACACACACACACACACACACACACACACACACTCGAATACACAGACTCCCAACAATGGAGCAGTTTTTTTCTGCTTTTCATCTGAGATCTACTTCTTGCGTCTCTCTCTCGCTCTTTTACACACACACACACACGCCAGACTTAGAACATGCAAGTCGACATTTATTCTCTCTTTCTCCTGCTCGTTCCTTTTGTGCACCAAAGTCTAACTCAATCTCGGCCCTCGGATTCTTTGAACTTCTGTCAGCGCAGAAATAACATTACAGGTTCAAAGACAACAGATATCTGTTTTCTGCTAAGAACCAGTTAATCTCCCTGCCTTTCACTGCACTCGTCTCTCTCTCTCTCTCTCTCTCCCTCCTCGGCTCTTTTTCGTCCTATATGTCATCTTTGTGTTTTTTTTGTTCACTTCGTACATAGCTGGTAATACATTCTATTATTTTGATACAGGCTCTCATTAGCTCTTCGGTTTAATTAAAAGGGCTCATTCATATGAAAATGGGCCGGCTGATAGTGATTTTCCTCCTTAGCAACAATCGCTAACCTTGCACAGCAACTCTTAATTAGAAACCAGCTTGACTGACGTATACACACATGCATGCATAAGCATTCTGTGAAACAATATTACACCATTAGCTTGTGTAACACCAGTAACAGTAAAGAATCGTTAAATTAATTTGAAATAAAATGTATGTAAAGCTTTATTGCTCTTACGAACTTGTTTTCATTTATGATATTATTACTTTAGGTTATACTCTCTCTGTCCTCCCCCCCTCTCCATTTATTTTCCACTCTTGCCTGATGACGTCAAAGGTCTGATAGATTGTTTCATGTGGTGTTTACTGTCCTGAGAAGATTCCCATCAGGCCTTTCTCTCCTGCTGGTTTTGTTCTGTCCCTTGCTTGTCTTTTTCACGGCTTCATCGTTGCATATTAATCATCAGGTGTGTGTACATAAGATCATTGCGGGGAGGCACAGAGCGGCGAAGAGACAACAGAGGAGCGGAGAGCAGTGGAGGGTGACACAGTGAATGGCAGATGCAGTGACTGATAACACAAAACAAAAACATCGCCTTTGCTTCTTTCTCCATGTGAAGTCACATCTGTATTTAGGAGCATTAAATTACCAGGTCAGTATCTTACAACTCTAAGGACGTTTCAGTGCTCCTCAGTCGTGTTGAGTCATGGGCTTATAAACACAAATACCATTGATGCAAAGGGAACTGATGCAATTCTCAGTAACTGCGATCATATTTATGATACATCATTACACACAAAACAGCAAAACATCACATTTACACTTGACTACACTTGCTCAGCTATCTTGGTTCCAATTCAAAACAAAAAACTACTGTAAAGAATTCTTCTCTACATTGTGCTGATATATTGTTATGGTATTTTTCAATCTCTCAATTATGAGTATCAGTATCTTTTTCAAATATACAGTATTTGGTCTGACTTTAACAACAAAGTCTTATAGATACAACATACAGTTGATAAATGAATAATATTTCATATTCATGGAATCATCTTTCCTATATTGTGTTATACTATAATGTCAATCATTCAGTAACTGTTACTGATGTTATTACATCAGTTACAGTTAGATAAACTTCACAGGTTGTTCTTGTTGACAAATACACTAATGAACGACTATTAAACAATGTTTTAATAGATTATTAAGTGCTTATAAATGTGTAACTTTTTAAAGAGGGTTAGGGTCAGGTCAGGTTTGTTTGAACACTCAGTGTCACATGCTACAGCGTCTCACCAGGTTTTACAAACAGCAAAGGTTCCAAAACTTATTCAGATTATTTAAATATAATCACAGAACTTGTAAACTCATTGTCAGAGCATCAAGGGTTTTCACTGAAACACAGCGATGGTTTCTTCAGTTGTCAAGTATGGGAAAAACTGCAGCGTTCATTTTTTTTTGCATCTATTTTCAGTGAGATGACAGAGATTTGTTGTTATATGAAGTCTTATCAGCTGTTACTCATTATGTAAACTCTGCTTTTTCACTTTTTATTCTTTATTCGTTAATTATTTGTTATTAGTAATTTAAGTGATAATCAGTTAACAAGCATTCAATGTTATTTTCAAACTTTTTAATTATATGTCCATATTCCGTCACTATTATTTATCTGATGAAAATTACAGATTAAATTTGGAATCCAAAATATACAACTTTTACTAAAGCACCATCTCTTATTTCCTATCTGCAAGTTTTCTATGTTTTAACACATGCATTGTTTATAATCTCACAGTTAATTTCCCACTGCCACACAAACAAATAAACACATGTGCAGACAAACTGAAAAGTAATCATGAATTCAGTCTGTTTGGGTGGGGGGTTTCACCTGCCCTGCCACCAGCATGTCCGACTGTCTGTCTGCTCTCTGGAGAGGACGACCAAACTGAGAAATCTGATTAGACATACTGCTGGCTCTTATTCCTGCACAGAGAGTGGGTGGATGGGAAGATTTAATGCAGGGATGGGGGTTGAGGGGTTGTCTTTTTACTGATGTCAGGCCCAAGGCTTAAGGGTAGTGTCCCACGGAAATGAGCCATTAAAATTGAAGATTTATTTATTTTTCTCCTTTTTCCTTTTCCGTCTCTGCATTTGGCATGGGGGCGAAGAAGTCAGGCAGACTGTTTGGGAAATGGGGGGACAGGACGGACAGCCCCTGTGTGTGTGTGTGAGTGAGTTAGATTTCATAAATGGAAATGCTGCTTCGATTATTATGACTGCATTATTTAATCAGCGATATCTGGACGGGGGTTATGTGTCTTGAATGCTTCCGATTTGCCCAGACAGTAGTACAAGCGTGTAACTGGATCTCTTCTTGTCACTGGCCTCCTCTTTTCTGTTTTAGTTTTTCCCTCCAGCACTTTCCTCCAGTTTTGTCTCGAAAATAGGTTCCAAACAAACAAGTACAGGCTGGTGTCAAACAAACAGAGGATGATAGGACAGAGGTGAGGGATGTGGTTGAAGTTACGGATGACGCATTGCTTTATCAGCACGAGGCCATTGGCGTGCAGAGCAGAACTTTGATTTCAGCTGCGATCCAGACAGCGAGGAGGAGAGTTATCGCACTGCAATGATGAGGGGTGATGAAAAGAGGAGGCAACAGAGAAACTCTGAAACAAACTCAGACCACAACAAGGAAATCTACCAGGTCACAAAGAAAGATTCATCTAAAGAAAGGATTTTTTTTGTTTATAACTTGTAACCTTGTAACTTGATTGCTGATTGTATATTAAGACTGCATTATTAAGTCAGTAGACACACACCTCCACCAAGGCCCAACAGTCCCCTTATGAAACCACATTTAAATTCATGAGACCTGGATTTTCAGTGATAAATATAAGTCCCCTAAATATGTCATTTTGGAGAAATCATTTAAAATCTCGCAACGTTAATGGAAGAGTAAAATTATTCCTGGATTTGCCCCCTGATCCTGATCAGCACAAAAATGTAATGGTTTATTTCCTGACCCATACCACAAACAAAGCTTATGTGAATCCATCGAGTAGTTTTGTCTAGTCCTGCAAATTATCAAAGAAACAAATGGAGATGAAAACCTCTGTGCAACATTTATGTATCTTAAAACACAACAGACATGGTTTTTGTTACTGTCTGTGTTTTCTGTAAACACCCACACTGACTCTGAAGCTGAAGTCCCTCATCCTCCAAGATTAGACGTCAACACAATTATGTTTAACCCTGCTGTGTTGTATGTTTTTATTTTGCAGTGTGTGACTTTGACACATCATGTTAATACCTGGTTCACCATAACCACAACGGTGGTTGTCTGGTCTGATCCATCCACTGCTTTAGTTTCTGTGTTAATCTTCATCATCACAGTGTTTGTTTGAGTGTGTGGTTGATTTGAAGCCTCGGTGAACAGATTTCATCATTTCATATGGAAAGGATTAGCTGATTGAAGACACATATTGGTTCACTTTATTTTCTTTCCCTACTTTAATCATTTTCTTTCCTCCTCTTCCTAATGAACCAAAACTGTTTTCAAACACTTATGTGGTTCTTCTATTCCTCTCATCTTCCTCCTCTTCTCAGTGGAGTTGCTCCTCAGCTCACCCTCTTCTCTTCTCTCGTTTTCCCTCACATTTGGTAACTCTTTATTTAAATCAGAAATATCAGGTGACAGCTCTTGACTATTCGCTGGATTCATTTTGACCTTAGCAATCTGAAGGCAACACCTAAGGCCCAATCCCATTTCATCCCTTCATAGCCCTTCCACTCCGGTCGCATGTAGGTGTAGTGTTCCATGTTGTGATGGAGGGGTAGGGGCAAGTGTTCAGGCTGCACAGCCTTCAAAACTGTGATTTTTCATACCCACACTTCAATGATCATTTTTCCCAGAATGCCTTGTGAATCACCAGCAGGATGGAAGAGTGGCCCAAAAATTTTGTATTTTCTCCATTAATAAGGATTTAAAAATTACAATAATAATTTAATATCATCTCAATGTATTATGGTCTCTTTTTTTTGTCTGTTAATAATATTGTCTGACAGTTAAGTTACGTGTCAGAGGGACAAAACTACTGTTAAATAAATAGCTTTACCTGAAGTTTACCTTTGTTCAAATTCATTGTCATCTTTGTACTGCATGGCTCTCTTTCCAAGAACTCACCCAAGCTCTACTTTTTTAAATTCAGTTTGTGTTGTGATCTGCATGTAGTACAAGTCTTCAGTTGCTGCTGCTGATTTTTGGTATAAAACATGGATTTGGAGTATCACACTGTCAGATCTGACTGATCTACTTGTACTGAGTCAGTGTGCTGTTTAGTGTATTTACTCATGTCTAATTGACTGTCAATATTTATGTGTGGTTTTTATAGATTTCTTTTTATAGATTTCAGCAATTGTTCGTCTCAAACTTTATAGGCAACACAACTTTTAAGAAACAATCTTATTTCCAATCTTTATTGACCCTCTCTATCTGTTCCTCCATCCCATTCTCCTGTTCTGATTTCTGACTCATATTAATTCTTTCTTACCCCATTATCTATCTTACCCCTTAGATCCCTCGCTCTTGTTTAGTCTTGGACTGTGTCAGTGATGTCGTCAGCTGATGCTCAGTTCACTCCCCCTTTGCTCCCCCTTTTCATTTAGCATGGATGGCCCCACCACAGAGAGAGTTTTTACTTTTGGGTTTCTTCTCTATAGATATGAATGAAACACAGCAGTTTGGCTGTGTGCAATTTTAACAATTAGAATATGATTTAAAAAATTAAAGCAATTCCACTGCTTGTGAAAACACTGCAGGCGAGGTATGAATCAATGCGAGCTTAAATGACTGGACACATTATAAGTTCGTATGCTCATAATTGCTAAAACAGGAGGAACGGACACATGTAGACATTTACAATCAGGTTTTCCTGCTTTGATCCGCTGGTCCAGGCCTCCAGGCTTTGAAAACATTCACTATCTCACTCTCGGCTCAGGCCATATGGTTAGTTTAGGTGTAATATTGAGGCTCAATGACATAACTCCCACCTGGAGAAGCAGGCTTTGAACAGCCTTTATTAAGCCTGCTGCAGAGATAAGGTAGCCATTAGCCTGGCATGATCATTTCATGGCTACTGCAACAATAAGAGTGACAGCCCTTTAACGCGCACTGTGCCCAGTGAGACGCACTGCTCTTTCTTTTTTTAGGCATGTCTGGAGGGATGTGGTGGAGGGTATTGTGTGTGGGTCAGAGGCCGTTTTAAATAAGCAATAAGTGTTAAATCTGCCTGACAACTTCAGTATCCATTACTGCAAAGAGCATGCTGGGGAGGAGACGGAGATGAAAAAGCGGCAGTGAAACTGGTAGACGGAGGAGATGAGATCAATAGAAGCAGAATGGAGGATTGATTCAGGCTCTTAGATCTTTCAGATTAGTGGCTCGATTGGAGACAAATATGGAGCCTTATTCATGTGACCTTAGCAGTGACAGCCTGAACTAAGTGGTCAAAGAGTAATTACATTCAAACCCCAATATCCCAGTGATGCTGTAGATTTGGAGATGACTGGTGCTCTGGATTTTCTCAAATCTTACGGGACAAAAAAATGTTTGAATGGCCCACTTTTTGACAGGACTGGTTCACTCCCCCACTAATGTTGCCTGGCACTGCAGATTTAACTCAGTGGCCAAGTTTTTCCTTTCATTAGTCAGTGAGATGACATGCTGCACACATCCATTTTACTTTATCCTGTACTGTGGTGTTATCATGTGGAGAACTTGGAGGGGGTTTTCGTGTTTGAAGCAGACCTGAGGTGTTCGATGCTGCAGTGGTCTTGATGTTCCATATAAAAATAGGCCTAAAGCAAAAGCACCAAATGTGTGGCTCTTGGCTGTGATCAGTACTGGTCTGACTGGTGGACTCACATCATGACCTCAAATAGATGAAGACACTCAACAATAGATTCATATAAATAGTTTTTAATGTGCCATATTAGATGATGAACAATGCAACTCTGTATTGCACAAGCATTATTTTAGACACAGGTCTTTCTGCGTGATTTTTCTAGATTGAACTGAAATTTTAACTCCCCTCATTTCTTGTGTCAGAAACCATAAAATTATATTGTACACATTTCCTGTAGTTTTTAACAAAAGCATCTAAGCCTCAAGCCTCTGTTTGGGTTTCTGTGATGGAAGCAGGTGACTGACATCTGAGGGCGACCGTTGACTCAATTGAGGATCAAAATGTTCAGCTGTTTATGTCATTCATTCTAGTCAATCTGATGGATGTTAAAGTGTTCATTTTTCCAATAAACAACAGCTGATACTGACTCAAGCTCCTGTATCAGCTGGACCTTGATACCATGGCTTCTTCTTCCCTTTGCCACTTACGCAGACTCCGGCTCCAATTGACATCATCGGTGCAAGATTGCAGCGTTAGTATACACAGGAGAAATTTCTACATGGGGACAATAAAGTATATTTAATTTGATTTGATTTGAAATGGGACAGTTTGGCCTAATTTCTGGATAGTGGAAGGAAGTGGAGACGTGTCGTCCATCTTTACATCAACCCATACTGAGTCCTACTGTCAAGTTCCTGCTTGAGCAGTGTTGACAAAACAGACAACAAGAAAATACAGTACATATTACCAAGCATAAATTCATACATTACATATATATGGACTACGGTGCAGTCTTAGTGTTGAATGCTGTCTGGCTGCTGTTTTGTACAGTTGTAGCTTGTGTCTTGTGTAATTAATGTAGCTGACGGGTTGTTTATGATTGGCAGGTGAAGCCCCTGTTGCCCACACTGATACGACTGTGAGAGATACGACAATAAACAACACTTACAGCTAGATTTAGCACGAGGAACCCGCGTACACACAATACTTGTGCGCGGATGGCTATTTTAAATTAGATGAATAAATTTGGAAGCTTAATTATTTTTGGTGCTTTGAGCTATTAGTCTCCTCTATGGAGAAGTGAGGGGTGGGATGAGAGAAAAGGATATATGATCCCCAGAAGACAAATGCAGATGTTGTTGCTGAAAATCTCTCTTTTCTTTCACTTAACTTCTCTCTCCTTCAGTGCCTGATAGGAATAACTTTATTTCGCTCTCCCATCCTTAGATAACAAACAAAACAAACTCAATTAACCTCATTTCTCCCCCTTGATTCAGTTTCTAGAAGACTCCATCCAGCACACGCAGATATGTAGAACTTTCTCAGACTGTGGTTTTATAATTGTAGTAGTGTCACATAGTAACTAAGCAGGCATTACAGTGTTTGGAGTCATTATTAACCAAAGTCTGACAGTTTCTCCACTTTCAGCCCCACACATGGTGTTTTTGGCCGAGTGTAATTCAATCAATTCACACCAACTCTCTCCTCCTCCCCTCTTTTCCTGCTGAACTTGCCAGGTCATGTTCCGTGGCTCATGTGTTTGATTGAGGCCTCCCTCTTGTGTCTGGGAGAGAGGGGAGGTGGACTCCGCAGGGAGAGACGGCCCAGTCGCATCGGGACTGAACTTCCCTGTACTAGGAAACAATTACAACACCCCCTCTCCTCCTCCTCTTCATCCTCCTCTTCCTCCTTGATCTCTCCACCACTATTCTTTTCTCTCTCTCTCTCTCTCTCTTTCTGGCTTTAACACTCTGTCTCTTCCATCCCAGTCCTGGGGCACTATATACCCCTTTATTTATTTATGTATCAGGAGACGGAAATGGATTCCCACCCAGGGAAGAGGGGTGAGAGGGAGGTGAATTGTGTGTGTGTGTGTGTGTGTGTGTGTACATGGGTGTGTGTTTGTGTGGGTGCACAGGCAGGAATACTGTATATACAGTATGTATTGTGATGTATGAGGTGAGATGCTTTATTTCAAAGTATCCTGTAACATCTTTTGAACAGTAGTAGCACTACATCTGTGTTTTGTTTATATCAAGCTTGTGCATGAAGACATACATGGACCATTTGATCCACTGTCCTGTCACAACATAAAAAAACATAGTAACATACAAAGGCAGATACGAATCATAATAAACACAGATACAAACATATAATGGAAGGGGGATTCAAACAAATATTTTATGAGGGAGGATTTTTCCGTTGAGATGGACCATAAATTATTTTGGTGAGAATAACTGAAATTAAACATAACTTTCACAAAATAGGAGCAATTTTTTGGTTTTTGCTGCATTAACCACACCTCCACAGGAAGAGAGCCTGAGTTTATTTCTTTTTTCGTATCAAAATGTATACCTCTAAATAACTTCTCTTTGTTGTGCATTCTGCAAATTGAAGAGTGGAAGACATATAGGGGATGTTGCCGTGGCAGCAGAGAAGACTTCATTTTTTGATTTTTGTTTTGTTTCTCATTCTGATTTCATTTGGAATCTGCTTTTGCATCATGTAGTTTTCACAGATCTCATTTTTGTATTTTAAAGCAAGCCAGATGCTTCTCCTCATGCTGCAAAGTTTTCTTTCGACAGGGGTGACTTACTGTGCAGTACACGCCTGCATGAAAAACCTCTGCCAAACGTCTCAGCCACAAAAAATGCAGAAAAAAATCAACTAAAATGAAAAAGACAAAAAAACACACCCTGAAAAGTGAAGCTGGCTTACCATTAGATGAGAAGTTCTGATTGTGTCGTGCACTTCCCAGCTCCTTCCTGTACTTGACCTTCGCCTGACCTGCGGGAAGGAGTCAAAGTCCTCTGCTCTGCCGCTTTAGGCTCGAGGTGGAGGAAGATGGGGTGAGCTGAGGTTCAGAGTGCCAGCTTTGTGTTCGCCCCAGAGTACGCGTTATCGCCTCCATCACCACTACACGCTGTTGTAATTGCAGCCTGTGATCTCTTTCTGGCTGAGCTTTCATTTTCCTCAGAGGAGAGTTTTGAAGGTCTTTCAAGTGTTCTCCTCCACCCTGTTGTCGCTCTTCAGCCCATTCTCTTCAGATATACTGTACTTAGCAAGAAAGAAAGAAAGAAAGATTACTGAGTATTGCCATGTGTGTGTTTGAACTACATGTATTGTAAACATCACACACAGCAGGTAACCAGTACATTACCCTACTTGTCATTTTTTGTATTCAGTTGACTGACAAAGTTTTAACAGAGATGGATTTTGCAGCGTGGGGTGTTTGAGATACTTTGAATATATTAAACATTTTCCAAAGAAAAAATGCTTTTCTGTCAGTTTGCGCCAGCATCAGGCAGTGGAATATAAAATATATGATAAACTGTATTTGGCAAAGTCATGGTATAAGTGTGAACTTGTTTTGTTGCTACTTTTTTCAAAAACATGGTCACAAACGTTGATGGAAAATCTGTATTTAAAATCTGAATATCAATTTTCTCTCTCACCAGATTCACATCTGTTTGACGTTAAGGCCATCAGGACTTTGCACGGTAGGACCTTTAATCAGATTTAAAGATGAAAGGCAACTAGTTTGATACGTCTGGGATAACACAGTCCAAGTGATTCCTTTCATAACAACATTTTATTTGTGCTGCGAGACTGAATATTAAGAAAACTTTTGAAAGACAATTAAATCCCAAACCTGTGGGATTTATAATAGTCTTGGCATGTTGTAATGTTCAGAAAATACTCAAAACAGTTTACCAACCCAACACAGATTTTCAAAAGACGTTCTATATAAACCAACTTTGATCAATATGAATAATGAAAATAGAATAGAACACTTTTATTGTCATTAAGAGTGCTACTCTTGGTTGCTGCATAAAATCTAAGTTAAAAAGAACACATATGACTCTAGGCCATAGATGTACCTTACTTGCAAAGTACACAAGGAAATACACACAGAAAAAGCACTGAGCTGGAGAACTGTTGCACTCATGCGTACTGGCATCTTGTAGTGTTGTGGGGACCTTTATCTGTTTAGCTTTACACAGTCAAATTATTTTCTATATTGGGACACAAAGCAACCCTAGCCTCATAATGCAAATCATTGTTTTATGGCCAAGATATTTTTTTTGTTTGTGTGTGTGTGTATTTTGCATATGGTTTGCGTGGCTCTGAGACCACAGCTCATCACCTGCAGGGCCCGGTCTGCTTGTCTTATCTCTTTGTACCTCTCTGATTGGCCTTTATCAGCCCTCTGAGCTCTGATTGGCTTTTATCTCTATCCAGGATGCGATTGTGAGGTCATAACGCTAACTGCAATATCCCATAAATAGCCTGATAATGCACTGACACCAGAGTTCAGCTCCAACGCACTGATAATACTCAACGTTATATCCCGACCCTCATCCTGTTGGCACCAGATCCCCGCCCTCTCAATACAATTGCAGTCCCACCATGTTTTTCATGTATAACTTCAACAATAACATGTGGACACTGCAGCTTATAGATATGGCTTTTTATTATGAAAAAAACATTTTTGAGCCAGGTTTTTTTTATTTATTCACATGTTGTTTAGTTTTCCATAAATCTAAATATTGTTTCTTCTTGATCAACATTTCCTCCTTTTTGTCTTGCAGATATTCCTATACTGAGCTATGTTCCTCTAGGGGGTAGTAGTAATTAAGATTGGTTAGCCCACTGACTCTGTGTGTGTGTGTGTGTGTGTGTGTGTGTGTGTGTGTGTGTGTGTGTGTGTGTGTGTGTGTGTGTTGCAGTAATGACACAGATTTACTGTATATGCTCTTGCTTTGTTATATAGCAGCATAGTTGAGCCTGAACCGTGTAACGAATTCTTTAAAATACGCAGGAGGTTTTCCACAGTGGAAAATTTCCATTGCCCTGAACTCGACTGTTCTCTCCCTCTGTAACCAGCTCAGACCTTTAGTTTAATGGTGTATATCAAACACATCCAGATCTCAATTATCATTCTTAATGAGGGAACGACTCTAGAGGAATCCCCTTTCCATCTGCAACCTTCAAAGGTCCTTAAAAGAACATCTGAGGGTCTTTATCGGACAAAGTTTCTTCTTCATTTGAATAATTCTCTAAATCGGCCAGAGGGAGATGAGAGTGTAGAGTGAGGTCCTAAAGTCCTGGAACTGAAATGAGATCTGGCTATCGCAGGGAGGGAGACGTAGTAGCTCAACCCATGATATGCATTCAAGTTTTAGGGATCTGTGTCGTTCTCTCCCTCTTTTTTTTCACTCCCCTTCTCCTGTTCTTTCCACTTTATGTTTCTCTGTTGTTTGCGCTTCAGCCTTCACAAGTACACTGCTGCATGTGCACCCTCACAGACACATCAACGTTACACTTGCCCAGAGGTAAAAGAAGGGTCAGGAGGTGTCGTAGGGGAAGAGAAATGTCTGAGATATGTGTTCAGGAGGCCTGTATCTCATTACATAGGAGTGTGATAGCCATCAGAGTCAGAATAATATTTAGCACATGCTGCCTGCTAATGAAGCGGTAATGTCTGCGGACTGGAAATGAGAACCAGAGATGTCTCTTTTCCTTTTATCCCCTCTTCTTCATGCCTATACCTTCCTTACCTGGCTCATGTTGAATAATTAATAATAATAAATAATTATCTAGAAGCTAAATTAAGTGATATTGTCTTTTATGTGGCAGTTTTTTCAAAAATGTGTTCATTCATTTGATTTATTTATGAGTATTTTAAGACAATGTGCAGTTGTAGTTTTTTTGTGTCCATTTTTAAGTCCAGCTGAGGCAAAACAGTTTCTGTGTAAAAAAGAATTCAACAATGAATTCCTCAAGACAAATCCTGAAATAACCACTGTGCATCTACTGAAGTCAAATGAGCAAGAAAATGTTCTCACGTCTTCTTTGAAGCCGCAAGTTTTTAAAGTAAATTTCAAGTGTTTGATTTACAACAACACCACCGAGTGTGTGAACGAAATAAGAATACAAATTATTTCTATCTGTAATTATAGAGCCTGTGAGCCAGTTAATATATATTTACTATGTCTTTTGAGACATCAGCAAGATAGTGTATTGTTGACATTAAAAAAAAACCTTTATAAATAAATATTTGAAAGCAACAGGGTACACACACAGACGCATAGACACAAACACACATACATGTACACTGAAATAAAACCGTCATTCACTGTGTGACCAAACTTACAGCTCTTATTATAGTCAAAACATCAATTAGGTTTTATAGTTCCACAATAAAACACTCTGTACTAACTATACGCTGCTGACTTGATTTGTTTTAATGAAGATTATTCCTGGTTCTCATAAAAACTGAAGTTTGTAGTGCTATAACATAAATATAATATATGTAGAGACATTTTATAAACGAACGCAATAAAAAATGCACCTCAGAATCTTACTCTCAGTCTCATTCACACACACATAAAACCATGTTCAGGGTTTGCAATCACTAAAGGGCAAATGCAAATCATCTGAAAGTTAAACCAGAAGAGAAAGCAGATCTGAACTCGGCTTATTTGGTTAATGCCATTAAGTCTGTCTGTGTCATTCACCCCCCACACAACACATCTATTCTCTCCGCTCTCTTTTACACACGTGCACACACAAAAACACCTGCACAAAAGAAAAAGTGATTGTTTCAACTTTCGCCCGTGCCCCCTCTTTTCTCTCGCTCCAGCCCTCTTCCTTGTCGAAAAGATTTACATGCTCTTTTTTTGTCTGGCTCTTCTATGCAGAGACCGTCCTCCTCTGTAGACACCCCCCACCACCACCCCACGCTCCACACAGTCACTGCACAAACACAGCTGACAGGAGGTGGAGGCGCTGCCATGACACAGTCGCGTGCCGTCCAACAAATCCCTCTCAATCTGCCAGGCAGCAGGCCTTGAGTGCTGGGGGTGTGTGTGTCTTTGAAACTGTCCTCAGCTTTGGGGTTTGTGTATCTGGGTTTTTTATTATATGGGTCTGTCTGTCATGATTTATGTGTTACTGTTTTTTCCCTTCATATCCTCCTTAATAATTATTTATGATTATTTGAACATTGTTCGTCCTCTGGTCTGAGGAAGAGAAACACAGCTACACTCTATTATGATCCACTTAGAGAGTTAGTCAGTGTAATGGGCATCAAATGTAAGTTTGTTTTTTATCGGCCTGTTGCATTCATTCAACTTCTGACCAATCAATTTGATCAATTTTCAATAATCAATAACCGGATTAGTCAATTTTGTCAAGTCAGGTGATCAGCAGTTTTATGAGGATTCAATTTCTTTGCACTGTGGATATCTGTTCCACCCATCCAATAGATGCTGAGATTTGTTTTATGTGCAATCCTGCTAGTAGTTCAGGGTTCATCCAAGAATGCACATAATCTGTGCAATGGTTGTATACAAACGCTGTGTACCACTGAACTCACATACCACATGGATATTGATGGTAATACAGGCACATCGTTGTGCTCAGAGGTCTATTCAGAAAGTATTAATTTTTTCAACAGGTCTTTTCATGTATGATCTTTGCCCCTTCACACTGTGTGAAGAGGTTGCTGTTTGTCTTCTCTGTTGTTAGGACGCTGACAGACTATTGTTATGTAAATACAGACTGCTGGTGGTCTGTTGTCTATGACGAAATTCAAATTGTCAATAGAGATCGCTCGTGAAAAATCTGAAAATATACAGACATCGTCAAATAACTGATTATGTGTCTGTTGTTGCTGGTTGTAAATGAGATGTTTCCATCTGTTTATATTGTGTTGGTGTCTTCTTCATACATTATGTCTCAGAGACTGAAGTGATGCAGTCAGTGATGGATGAATGTGCTTTGCTGTGTGGCATTTTAACCAGGTCCTTACAAAACAACTCTGCAGCTGCCTCTTGCTGCATGGCACTGCGGGTTAAGCACACACACCTACACACACACACACACTCACACACACAGAGATGAACGCTGCAGCCCTCCAGCTCTCCTGAGTCCAGGAGGCAGTAAAGTGGTTATCTCTCTCTTTCAGATCCTAATCTGACAGCAGCTCCTGCCTGTTGCCAGGTTACCCCTGGGGCGTCAATCTCCATTTAAATCCTCGCTCTGTCCCGCCCACCCATCAACACCAGTCCTGTACACCCACCACCACCACCCTCCACTGCCGTCCTCCACTCCCCTCTTCTCACCCCCTCAGCCCGAGGGTTAGCTCTGCCCCCGTCACCACCACTCTCACCCAACCCCTCCCCACCCCAGTCTGACAGTGGCATCAGGCTGAATTCATACAGGGCAGCAGGTGACACATGAATGCTTTGGAATCAGCTGCTGTTCAGGAAAAAAAAAAGTTTTTATGACGTAAGTGTGTGCGTGGTGGAGTTTGTACAACATATTTTGCGCTGCAAAGTGTTCTTTGATGGTGGTTCACACACAACGTACATCCTGGTCAAGCAGAGCAGGGAGATGTGGGCTGAGTCTGTTTGGTCTTCTCTGCTCACACAGAAGAGGGGAAATGATGGAGAGATGGAGCGATAGGGAGACGTACGTCTGAGAGAATGCTCGTCCAGTTCTTCTTCTTTCTCTCCTCCCTTGGCTTATGAATCGAGGTCCATTGTGTGTGTGTTAGAGGCGACGTCTTGCACCTCACCCTGTGACCTCTGGAGTGAGGTCATAGGGCGAGGGAGTTGAGAGAGAGCGCATAATTTCAGCACAAACAGAAAGACGAGCTCACAGCGAGGCTCTGCCACTGTGTCAGCTCAACCTCAAACAAGCTGCAAGCTTCAATTATGTCCTGTTGTTTAATTGTAGTAACTAGTTAGTAAGTTACTTTGTTCTACAGTCTACATTCAGAACCTCCACAGGCGCCGGTACACTGCCCCTCCACAGGCCTCAGGAAGTTCGGCCAATCAGGAGAAAGTGAGCTCCGGAGGAGGCCTCTTAAGGAGGCCTGAGCTAATACTGCCTGTTTCAATGAGAGGCTCAGTTGAAGGGGCTGCATGACAAAGCTATGCTGGTGGAGTCACATGAAAATATAGAACTGGTCGGGACAAAGTTGATGCAAGAGATGAGGCAGAGATCTGTGTGTGTGTGTGTGTGTGTGTGTGTGTGTGTGTGTGTGTGTGTGTTGTGTGTGTGTGTGTGTGTGTGTGTGTTTTAGCCTTTAACCTACGAGGTGAGGACAATTTTTGTCAAAGTGAGGACATTAGGGTTAGAATTAGGTTTAGGGTGAGGGTTAGGCATTTAGTTTGGATGGTTAGGGTAAGGGATGGGGAAATGCATTATGCCAACTAGTGTCCTCACTAAGATAACTGTACAAACGCTTTTGTGTGTGTGTGTGTGTGTGTGTGTGTGTGTGTGTGTGTGTGTGTGTGTGTGTGTGTGTGTGTGTGTGTGTGTGTGTGTGTGTGTGTGTGTGTGTGTGTGTGTGGTCCTCACAGTAAAATTGACAGTGATCCAGCCTTGGCCCGTTTAAGCTGTTGCAGAGTGTCATGATCACAGAGGACCTGGGCTTTTGGACATACATAGGAGTGTATGTGTGCGTGTGTGTGTGTGTGAGAGAGAGAGAGACAGGCGCTGTCATCTATGTGTGTGTGTGTGCCTGCAGTGCAATTGGCTCACTCCTGGTCAGTGTGTCAGTCAGGCTGTCGTGTGTGAGAGGGCATAGTCGGTGCATCTGAAACCTCCGGGCTGACGGCCGGCGGGCATGGCTCAGCCACAGCGCTCCACCTTACTGACTGATGCAGGGCCTGTTTGAAGTCCAGTCAGGGAGAATGAGCTCCATTCATGTGCTGCTGCACCCGCCACACTCTCGGCCCCACCTCTCACTGCCGGCCCTCCACTCTGTTAACAGCTGAAATGCTACACGGCTCAGAGCTCACAGTGGTATGAAACTTAGGTGGGCAGACAGCAATATGATAGACAGCCTCAGGATATTCACCATCTGAGTGGAGGGTGCAGCCTGCTGTGCCTTTAGTTTCCTGCTCCTCTGAATTGATTACACTTTGCTGTCTGTACAAATATTGCCATCGCTAACTGTGGCTAATCAGTGGATCAATCATCCCAACAACTGATTATTGTGGCAATTCATCTGTTAACGGTTTGATTTAGAAAAAGAAAGTAATTTAAAGGCTATGACTATCTCCTTGAGCCAGAGATTAAACCTTCAACAATCAAAAGCCTAAATACATTCAGTTTACCATATTTTAAGATCGAGACAAGTACAGAAGGCCAGTTGTCTATTTCTCACATGAGAAGAGGACAGAAATTTAAAAATTGGGTCGTTTGATGAATCTACGATCAGAATAATTGCAGATAGATATATTTTTTCATTCAACTTAAAACAAAATGTATCTACCAATAGCTCTAAAGCTCTAAGCGTGGTTTTCTTGCATCTTCTTGTATCAATGAGTATGAGTTCCTTGCAGTTTCTATCAGAGCGATCTGCTGTTGACAGGCAGAGCCAAGGTCAGTTCCTGGCCCTCTCACCACGCTTTGTCCATGAGATCCCAGGAATGTGCAGGAATGTGAGCTTGGACAGGTGGAGAGGTCCCATTCAGAGACAGACGCTCAGACACAGCCCCCAAAGCCCCCTTCCCTCCTCTGTCCCCTCAACCAGTCTCCACTTGGTGCTGCCTGGTCCTTCTCCTTCACGTTTCCCCACGCTCTGTGTCTGAAAAAAGAATGTCAGGAAACCGCTCTCCTGTTTTCTCCCTGCAAGTGGTGAGCTGACGAGAAAGGGAGGCAGACAAACTGGACGGAAAAGGGTGATTTAACATGAGAACAAGAGTCCAGGCATTTCCTTTTATTTTTCTTTCTCTCTGCAACTTTCTTCCTCTGTCTGATTGATTGAGTTTTGTCACCATTTTCGCCACATTCAGAGAGATATTCCCATTTTTCCGCAGATGGACCTCAAAGACATTTAATGAAAAGAGCTTCTTGTCCCTAGCCCTGGTTCATCCAAGAAGTTTAGACTCCAGGTTAAGTTGGAGAAATAACCTTCCTCAAGTGGAGCTAGATAAAAAAAAAATCTTCTACTGTCAGCTTCCCTCATCCCCCCATCCACTCTCTTCCCCTCTCTCAGATTGTTATCGTCACTGAGATTATTGCTTCCTGTGGAGACCTGTAGCTGCCTCTGCTCTCAGCTTTATGTTCCCCATCTTCCTGAATATAATATTGGACCAAATTATTACAGTCTGCACTCAGTAAACCCAAGAAAAGATCCAGTTTACACTTTAGAATATGTTAAAAACAAATAATAGATACTTTTTGAGATGAGCAGTATAATACATCAGTTTCATGATAGGTATGATGTTCAGTTTCTGTTGGAAGGTTTTGATTCACCTGTATCTTCATTTTCTGAGAATGTAGTTTTTTATCCTATTGAACCTATATCTTTATTAAACACTGATGCTGCTCCTTTTTTGGGGCAACGTTCTGATGCGTATTCAACTTCCAGGAACGGGTGGACAACTATGAACTTTTGTGTTCTTGTATATTATTGGGAACAATGTGCAACAGCGGTTTTCTTTTTTGTATTGTCCAAAATGCAACATTGACGAGACAGTGAGGTGAGAGAGCTTCTTAGTTCCTGGCACACTCATGATTTTGACCAAGACTCACAGCGACAAAATTGAAAGGCAAACTCCTCTATACTGGCAAAAGGATAGAAGTCGATCTGCTTTTTTTTTTCAGGTTTACCTGCGTTAACCTGCGTACCCTTTTACTTATAAAAGAAGTATTCAAATGGCACTACCTTTGCCAAGGTCACTAAAATGCAATCAAGCTGTTCCAAATTTTAGACACTCATAGATATCAGTTTCCTAAATCTGCCTTATTTTTTCATCATTCACAGGGAAATTAGTGAAAATGGAAATTAAGCCCTATCTCACAATGTTAACACTAGTGAAAAAAATCCTCGATCTGTCCCTTTGGTCAGATTAACGCCAGCATTTAATGGGTTCTTACTTGGCCCATGTTCTTTTATTCCAAAGAGTTTAATGAAAATGCGTTCAGTAGTTTTTACGTAATACTGATAACAATCAATCAAACAAATGGACTGGAGTGTAAACATAACTCGTTGTTGGAGTTAACTGTGCAACAGCACCACAAACACAGGACTCTCCTGGAACGGTCATGTATGGTATATCCATCAGATTTAATTATCTCAGCTTCATTTCCCCTGATGTTTTTATGTACACAGACTTTTGCTGTACATTCAAGTAAGTTCTCCAATAGTCAACCACATAACAGTGTGGGTGGCAGTTATACTCACTTTATTCAAATATCCCATATCTACATCCTCCTCTCCTTCCTCCCTGAGTACAATGCACCAGACATCAGCCTCCTAGTCCCCATTACTGCATCACTTCTGGGGTAATCTGAGCCACTCGGGCCCCTCCGACACCCACTTCAACACGCTGTCCTGTAAGACTTCTGTGTCCTCTGATTAGATTTGACTCCTCAAATTGAATCTCCCTCTGAAACAAACACCCTTTTATGCACATGAGCATACACAGACACACACACATGCTGGACACTGAAACCATACTTAGTTCATTGTTTACGTCGCAACTCTTATTCTCAGTAAAAGCTGCTAATAGGAGCAAATTACTGCCAACAACTTGAAAATATCAAGTGCCTGACTGCTCAGCTGTAATGGAGTTAACTGCTGACCAATCCAATTATAGGCCTGCGAGGGGCTCAGTGGAGCCTGGGGAGGGACGGATGGGATATGGAGAGAGTGGCGTGTGGGCCTCGGGGGACTGGGGGAATGGAGGGTACCTGGCTCCTGGGCCGCTAACTGTCGCTGTTTTGGCTGTAATTGGATTTGGAGTGGACCATGGGGTAGAGTTGCCCCTGCCATTCAGAGCAGGAGATGTGATGTGATCAGTTGTTATGAGCAAACATAAAACCGCTCGGGGTCGAGCAGTGACTCAGAAACAGTGTCTACAGTTTAACCTGTAAGAACATCAAATCTACTCGAGCAGCGCTGTGCCATATTCTTACTGAGGGACGAGAAGAAGTTTTGATTGAAGGTTTTATTGAGCACTCCTAAGGTTAAGGACACGTAACACCCCTTTGAGTCACAGCAGTTTGAGCGGTTTGTTTGTTTTTGTTCTGCTTTGTGAGGGACATTAGGCTGGTGGTGACCCCGGAGGTCAGCGCGGAACACGGCTCTCGGCTCGCCGGGTCAGCTTTGTTTGACGTCTGGAAATGTTAGAGCGGTAACTCAAACCAGGTCTGTTAATCAAAGCTAATGCAAGTTTGATGTCGCTGTATTTCTCCCTCTATCTCCACTTCATTTAACCTCCATTACCTCTTGCCTGGCTTCCTCAATTCACGTCCCTGTCCTCCCTCTTCAACCTCCTACACCCCCCGCCCCCCCTTCTGTCTCCCTGCGGTGCTCTGTTCAACTGGCTCCATTACTGGGGACCCCCCCCCTCCAACTCTCCAAACTGCTCCCCTCAGGCATCCCAAACCTCATTTACACAGATATGTTTAGCCAGCACAGGAAGCAACCCATGCCCCTAACAAAATTACAGTCCAGCCAGCGAATGAGCCGCGGGGCTGGTCTGCAGGGACCAATCATAGAGGGTCTAGGCTCTACCACTTCCTTGTTTTAAAGGAATAAAAGTTCCAAAATGCAAATTTTTTTTGAGTCCCCCCCCTTTCTGTGAGACGGCTTTGGCCCCGACCAAACGCTCACCTCTCACCATGTGAACTAATGCACTCCATTACAGCTTTAATATGGGCTTCATGAGAAGTTTTGAGCGATTTGAATGATAAGGACGGTAATGATGGTGATGTAAATGCACTGAGTGCTGCGTTAACAGACCCAGGGTGCACAGCCCTGCTCTGATCACTATCTCTGCGGCGCCTCAGTAATTTGGCTCTGAAGTTTGCTCTATTAATGGGACTCTGCTTTTACTTTTTCCCTCTCGTATCCTTTAATGCTCCCCATCCCTGCATTCCTTTTGGAGGCTCTTGTTCCTCCAGTCTTTAAGAGATCACACTGTTTATATTAAGGTTGATATGATCATAACAAATACATCAGGAATATTTCATATATTTATAGATATAAAAAAAGTTTATTCAAGTGCACGAAGAACATCTATTTTACATGAATGCCTCGCCAAAACAACCTTTACTTAAAACCAGTGGCGTGACCAGATTTTTCTAAAACAGGGGCCATAAAGGGGCCACAATTTACACAGAGGGGCCAATTATATTTCCAATATCCATGTACAAATCCTGATTTAGTTAAGTCAGGCATGTGGTGTGCGAAGTGAGCCTGATTTTGATGCAATTTCAGAACGGTGCAACCTATTTTAGACCACTCTTTGAACAGTGGAATTGATTTCTGATATGAAAAATTTTGGTTGCTGTCGTCAGGCTCTTGCACAGTTGAAGCATAGTCACGAGTGTCAGGCAATTGGGCTGCACAGTGTGAGCACAGAAATCATGAGCTTTGGTTTTCCATCTTGATGATTTCCTCATACAGTGTGAGGTGGAAGTCGCACAGTGTATGCCCAGCTTAAGGTGCAAATTTAAGTCATTCCTTCTTTACTGTTAGCACTATAGCTTTGAGCAAAGTCTTAACATCAATCAATAATGTTTGAAAATTGTACCTTGTTTAAGGACACTGTCAACTTTAAAAAAGATTATAAATAAAAAATCTTAGCAAATTGTCATATACTTGTTTGTATTGTTAGTAAGTGACCAATTTATTTTCATAAAAGAAAGGACATGGGCACTTTCCAGCCCAATAATATTTCAGCTGGGGTAAGAGCCCCCCCTGGCCCCACCCCTGGATCTGCTCCTGCTTAAAACATTCCTTCATGCTGTTTATTGCTGCACGTCTGATTCTCTGTGGGAGGCGAGTGTCGCCCCTTTGATTCCTGTTTAATATTCCAGTGTTGTCTGTGGTCTCGGAGGAACTGTGAAGCCACTTAAACAACCTCCCCATCCCTCTCCTCCCCCTTAAAATCTGCTTCTGTATGCATCAGGGACTCTGGAGGGTAGCCATGTGAGATATCTCTCTCTCTCCCTCATTCCAATCACCTCTCCCTCCATGGCCTCTGCTCAGGTAATTAACTTCTCCCTCCCATCTCGATCCCCCTCCACGCCCAGCTCCTCACTCTCTCTGCTCCTTATCTGGGCTCCTTTCAGATTGTTTAAACTATCGGCCCTCTTCCTCCTCACCCTCCTCACCCTCCTCCCAGCATAATTCCTCTGGCTGAGGGTTGGGGATAGGTAGAAACTAATCCACCCCTCCACCTGCCGCCACCTCTCCTCTCCTCTCACGTCCTGTCACTCCACACATCCGCTCACTGCCTCTCTCTCTTCAGTGGAATCGCTCTCACGCTTCCTGTTTTGTCCTCCCTTTAAAAGAAAAAGAAAAAGAATTGAGGCTTTTCAAAGATTCATCTTCCTCACCTTGAGTTTGAATGGAGATTCAAGAGCAAGAGATTGGATTAATTAGACATGTTATCCTGATCAGTGAAAGAGAGACTTGATCCCTGTTCACTATATCCTGATTAGGACTAACACACACACTCCACACACATACACACTCTCTCTCTCTCTCTCTCTCTCTCTCTCTCTCGCTCTCTCTCACACACACACACACACACACACACACACACTCACTGAGTAGGTGAGGTGAGGTTAAATCTGTGACTTTTTGGAACTGCTGGGGATTAAAGGGAGATTGTAATTGCTTTTTCTCCGCGCCCAGTTCATTTGTATTGACAACTTGTTATAGCAAGGTTGTGGCTCTATGAATGGAGTCGACAAAGACAGAGCAGAAGGAGCTTTCATCTCTCCTCGACTGAGGCGTCTTATAGGCACTAATGCCAATTTATGATCTGATTCAGAAAGTCTATAACGGGTAATGTGCAGGCAGCGGGCTGGGGAGAATGGAGAATACAAAGAAAGGCTCGATCTTTGGCAGATAATCACTGTCATAATTACCATAGTGTGATAATGGAGAGAGAACTCTGATTGAATGTTAGAAGAATTAGGTGGAGGGACATGTACGCTACCCTCTTCCTTATGTCTCCTCTTTCTCTCTTTCTAGCCTCTCAGTATTTATATCCCTCTCTAATAGCCTGTGACTCGTAGTGTGTGGTACCTCTCGCTGAGTTAAAGGTCAAGTGTTAAGTGTTGTGTGTGCGCGAAGGATTTGTTCCAGATCGTGTGTGGTTAACCGAGACGAGGTGAAGTGCACTGTTAAAAAAAAAAGCCCAACTCATGAATGATCCAGGTGAAGGGGAAAGTTTGAGCTCTAAATTATCAACAACCTTGAAGGTGGTGATTTTTTTCAACCATAAAACCTCTGGAAATGTTGTAAATGAATCTGTGTCATCCGTCTGTTTATCAATTTAAGTAAATACACGGTTATAATAAATAAAAACTTTCGCTGTTTGCTGTTTTATATGTTTTCCAGTGCATCAGTGAATGAATGAGTGCATGTTTATCAGCTGATTTGTGACTACTGTCTAATTTACTAATTAATGTCAACTAAAGTCACTTTATTTTGAAATTTGAACAGAGAGTGTGGGGGTTTAAATTAACATTTATAGTTTAATTATAATTCAAGTACATTGTAGTGTCAGTGACTATTTTTTGTCACCTAGGATTTAAAATATAGATAATTGAACAAATATAAAACATTTTACAGTGTGAATCCTCAGGTGGCTGCTCATGAAGAGGTGACCTCAGACCTCCACCTGGGCTTTTAACATCAGCATTTTATTGTAAATTGCTTTGGATAAAAGTCCACAGTTCTTCTCTCTTTGGTTTCTTTGCTTCCACGCAAACAGTGGTGAAAAACAGTGATAGTTTCAAATTAAATGATTTCTGTAATGAAATCCTGTCGTCATGGGCTCGGCACATACATACAAGACGGTATAAATTTCTGAAGTGAGGCCTCTTTCCTTTTTACTCTGCTGGCTGTATCATGTTTCTTGGACAAAGCCACACTATTCCCTCCTCCTTTTACACCTCTGTGCATAATCAGGGACAAAGACCTGATTCACACACTCTTCCCTCTCTTTGAGTATTTACTGTTTACCGCTCTACACCCTGCAGCACGGCTACGGCTGGCCTCCGACTCAGGCGCACTGCATCATGTGGTGTTGCAGTCAAAGCTGGAGGGTTTAAAGGTGGCAGTGCAGATGCTGTGCTGGTCTCAGTGGGGGAGCAGGATGGACGGAGTAAGAGAATGACTGAGATAAAAGAAGAAATGGAGAGATGGAGAGCTGAAAGTGAGAGGGGGCAATAGGAGAAAGGAGAGCAGAAGATTACTCAAAGCAGGAGAGTGCTTATCTCAAATAGAATGAAGGTTACAGTGGAGAGAGGGGAGAGAAGAAAGGAGGGAGGGTAGTTTAGTGTTTGGAGCTAGTTCGTCGACGCAGGGGAGATGAGGCCTGCAGCTCCATATAAGACCAGGATCTCTGCTGGTGACTGATCTCCCTGTGTAGTGAAATATAACTCTCATCTGTTCCCATCTCTTTTCTTCTCTTCTACCATCTCTTCATCTCATCCCAGAGAGGTTAGGTGTTCGTAAGAGCAGCGTAGAGTGTGTAAGATCTATTTTTGACTAGAAGTGGAGCTGTGGAGTTTGTTTGGCTTTTACCTCTGCAAATGTTTTTTGTCTTTGTTTGTTAGCAGGATTATGTAAAAATTACTATTCAATTTCATATTTTCCATGAAATTTTGTAGAGTGTCGGGATATAACCCATGCGAGAAAGAACCTAAAAAACTTTGGTGTGGGACCATTCTCTTCGTGTCCCAGTAAAGCTGGATTTGTACTTGACTCACATGGTTAAACCTGAAACTTTTATTTTTAGTTTTGCTTTGAGTTTCTCCTCTTGATAGAACTAACACATCAGTCAGATGTAGCCTATACAGGCAGGTTATATTGTGCTTTAAATATATTCCATGTGCAGGACATCATTTGTTCCTTAATTCCACACTGTTTCATTCATTCGTAACAGTGCAGAAAGATGTTAACAAGTTTTTGAATAATTCAAAAGATTTGAACAATTGGTTTCCTTATGTTTTAATGAACCTCAAGGAGACACACACACACACACACATTTTGCTGACTGAGACTCATGTAAGAGAAACATGTAAACATATAAAAACTGATTCTTGACACTGACAAAATTATCCCATCTTAAGTTGTACTTCCAAGCTTTTTCAAGGCTTTCAACCAGATCACCCAGCCCTCAACAGTTCTCTCAGTCAAACCTCAGGCCAGCATGAACGAGAGGTGAAGTCAGGATAACATTTTTATAGCTGCTGAGCTCACATGTCAAATGCTGGTATGTAGGTGGACCATACGTTGTGGTTAAGTTGTATCAAACAACTGTGTCTGTTTAGAACTAATATCCATGGGGTAAATGTTTTCATGTGACTAAGCTTCTTCTGTAACTGTTGCAGAGACACTTCTCCTTCTCCATATGATCACTGTATGTCTTAGAATCATTAAGTTGAAGGGGAAACATCTTCTCATGGTTCGAAAGCAAATTTAGCTTAAATAGTCATTGAACTGAATTTATTACAGTGTTCACAGTTGCTATTCTGAATATACTGAGCTGACACTGTTTTATGATGACTTCACTGCATCTCTATTTCCTCCTTTCTCCTCCAATCCTTCTCCTACCTTCCCCATTCCTCCTCATCTGTACTCAGTCTAACAAGCAGCCCAATCTAAGATTACCCACCGTACCCCTGTTGCTTTGTTGCTATGACAAAGAGCAGAGAGAGCACTCAAATGACAAACTATGGAATTGCAAAAATAACCAGCACTTATATGCAATCACAAAAGACACGTGATGTAACGCACCCACTTCATCTCTGTCTTTGTTCTCTGGCGTACTGTTGGGCTCTTATTCTTCTTTGCCTGTTGTCATATACATGACATTTTATGCATTATATGCTTTATGCAATATGCTCTGTACACTGACACCATCATCTTATTCCTCGTCATCCTGTATCTTTTTTTATTGCTAGTGTAGGTTAGATAAAAGAGTTTGATCAAATCTGTTTGAGCTGTTTTATAATTTTATATACAAGCTTCCCTCAATATAATATGCTGTCACATATTAGAACTGGAATGGCACTCAGCAGATTCAAGGCCCAATACTCTACATTCAAATTCAGTGGATCTGGATTTTTGTTTGAATCTATACAAAATTTGACACACTCAAAAATATCCCTTAAACTCAGTATTTTTTCAACTTCCATGAATTATTCTGTATATATTCTATCTGGCAATGTTAAAGTAAGTGAAAAATATGAATGCACCCGTGATCCAGATCCACACCAAAATTAAGTGGATTCTTTCCTGATTCATACCACATCCTTCCACTAAGTTTTGTGGTCATTTATCCATTAGTTTTTACATAATACATGTTTTTGGATTAATCTTTTTGCCCTGCAACATTCCTGTTCTATTTCAATCAAGATCCATGAGTAATTCTCTGTGAAATCAACAAAAGTGTTGAAAAACACTTGTTTCTTGCAATCTCCTAATGTTAAAGAAAGTGGATCCACCCCCTAATCCGGATATGTCCAGTTGTCTTTTGCAAATGCTGCTTCTTGGCGGAGGTAACTATGAGTTGAAGTCTGTTGGATTTTGTGGTAAAACATGCTAACTCAACAGTATTTTTGGGGCCTGTTTGAGGTCTTTGAGAGTCATTTAAATGCACTCACCATCACTCATTCACTGTGTGACAGATGCTAGAAAGTGCCGTTACAAGCAGCTCCCAGGGGAGCGAGCAGATAAGAGAGCAGGATGCAGCAGGAAGGAGGAGTAATGGGATGCACAAGGTCAGTGGAAGATACGATATCTGCGTCAATCAACCAAGCCGTGCCAACAAAATATGACTCGCTGTCTGGCACAATTACTTTCTGAACTTTATAATAACACATGCTATAAAGAAATAGAAAGACTGTGGTGGCACAGACTAAGGTGAAAGTAGTAAATATGTTTTATAAGGGGTCCACTGCTGAGCCCCTCTGGGTCTGTTTCATTGTGTCTAAATGGATTAGGATGGATAGACAGAGATGGAACCAGCAGGAAAGTAATGGCATTAGTACCTGCAGGCTGAGCACTAGTGATCTGTCGTCAATCCAAACCCGTTCTGCCGTGATTGACTAGTGATAAAGAGTTTTAAATGAAGAGCACTTTGCCCTCCATGTGATAACCATACATTTTAGGATGGGGCATTTGCAATCTCACAGAGGAGAACACTTTGCATGTATTAGCAATGGTTGTTTTTAATGGTTTGAGTCATTGTAAATCAATCAGATGGAATCTCGTCGTAAACCAGCTTTCCATTGACCATCTTTGTTTTGTGCCGCACAATGAGGACTGACTGACTGGAATGTGTTCAGTAAAGAGCAGGCTTTGTGTCTTTGTTCCTGGAATCATCGGTGACAGTGGCTGTTTCCTATAAGTCAGCGAGAAATCCCTCTGTAAAAAAGTAGAATTACCACAGACAAGAAAAGATAGGAGAATATAGCGGTAATAGTGAATTTGTGAGCCGCAATCTTGTGCGATCTCCATTAAGTTGCAGTGAGCAGAGAGCCGGTCTGATAACCTTGCTGTCTGGGAGCCTTTGCTATCTGTTATAAGAAGACATCATTGGATTAAGTATACACTCCCACAACCCAAAACATCTGATCTCCAACTGATACATGCCATTATTAATTACTAAGTGCAATTACAGCCGGACAGATGGTAAAATGGTGATTACGCTAAAGCCCTGGCCAAGTCTTACACTAACCTGCACTTTCATAATTTTTTTTGAAAATACTCTTATACTTACCAAGAGATTTGTTTTGGTAAAGGCAGCTTGGTGTCTGCGTAAAGTACTTTTATGTCAAACTGCTTCAGTTCTGTTCAACTGACATTCATGGAGGAGATGGTGATTGTGAGAACCATTAATCGCATGTGTGACAAGGTCGGGCACAACTCTGGGCTCAAACGCTCGACTCACAGTCACAGGCTCTGATAAAGTGAGTGTTGTTAATTGTGGCAAAAGTTCGGTAAACAAGGCAGTTTAACGCGCAAAGGTGAGAAAACGTAAGGAAAAAGGCAAAGTCAAAAAATGTCATCCAAAAGTTAAATTCACTGAGAAGCATTGGAAGAGAAAAGCTGGTCTGCACAACTCAAAGGAACCAAACAGACTGGGGACAGGGTGAAGGAAACACACTGAGTAAGGCCTTGTCTACACTTCTTGTCATATTGTTTTTTGTCTCTGTCCCAACATATTTCAGTCTCTCTCTAGGATCCAAAGTCTACAGTTGTTCAGAGTATATTTCTGTCACTATTTGTTTTAAACAATTCTTATTTTGATCCTGCACTCTAGTGAAAAGCATTTGAAAGAATTAGAATGGCACTCAGAGAGCGTACACCTCTGCTTGCTGTGTGATTGCCTGACATATGACTGGAAGACTGGAGATTGGAAGCAATAGAGGAAAAAAGAAAAAGACTCATCTAAAATGACAGCTGACTTTAAAATAGACGAGTTTAATCTCTTATTTAGGAGTTGGAAAGTTACAAATTGTTACACCAAGTCTATTAAATAACAAATAAGATCTGGCCGATTTGTTTCTTCTTAAATCCCCAATACTGTATAAATCTTGATTGCTATTAAGAAAAATTGAGATGGTGTGCCACTTCTATCAAAACCGTAGCTTCATTTGAGTTTGATAGGACGTGTGCACGGCATGAATGAAGTCGTCTGAATGCAGGGAGGGAGACGGCGAGCATGAGCACAGTGGAAGTGGCGCTGTTCATTTGTCAGGAGATGGATTGCAGCCATTGAGAGGAAAAGCTTTTAATTTGTCTCTGTTGTGGTAATTAGGTTTCAATTCGCTGCCTTTACTAAGAGGAATGGGGAGGGTAATGAAGTTAGTCATCTTACTGTGTGTTTAGAGAGAGGAAGAGAGGAGAGGGGTTAAGTATGCACAGTCTACAGTTTTCACTGCCCCTCTCTCTGCCTCACATACTCTTAATTCATTGTGTGATGCTGTTTATTGTGGGTATCAGTGCTTTCATGCATTAGTTAAGTGGCCCCGGCACATTACTGTAATGGGGGGAGAACATGAAAACACACAGAAACCTGATCCACCACCTCTCTCCTCTCTTCCTTTATAATGTCCCTCTTTACTCCATGCTAAATATTTTCCCCCTGTCTCACTTGTTCCCTGTCATTTCCCTAATGTCTCCTTCCACTGATCTCCTCATCCCACAGTCTGAACTGAGTTGATATGACTAATGGCTCGGTATAATGCTGCACACAGGAAGGCGGAACATGGGAATATCTGGTTACCAGATTTAGAAAAACGAGAAGGGAAGGGAGAAGGGAAAACAAAGTATTGGTCGTCGTCGTAGAAGTGGAAATAGACAAAGGAGTAAATGAGTTCAAATAACGAGATACATGTAATGGTAATAATAGGACATGTGTCTTATATATAAATTAAGGGCATGCATCATGTGGAAATTAGCCCTGGGTTGTTCTATCGTCACATGTGTGATTCTAATTTGTGCATTTGCGTCCATGTATGCTTGTTAACTGTAACTGTATTCCATGTGCTTAAGTGCTTTTGTGTGTCTGTGCACACTTACAGTATGCATTCTGTGTGTGTGTGTGTGTGTGTGTGTGTGTGTGTGTGTGTGTGTGTGTGTGTGTGTGTGTGTGTGTGTGTGTGTGTGTGTGTGTATCTGTATATTTGGCAGTGGGCACAGTAGCCACATGACGACCCCTGCATGACCCTTGAAAAGTGTGTAGGCGCCGGGTTCAGTCTGACTCTCGTCACATGATCCTCCGCTGCACTCCCTCTCTAGTCACAATGGAGTATTAATCTGAACGCCACCAGCACACAACTCAACAGCCTCGCAAACACAAAAACTAAATCGCACTCAATTAAATGCTGTCTTTGTTTCATTCGCTGTATTTCATGGAAGCTGGTCAGCTGTAACAATATGGAGACTAATCAATATATGACGCTGTGTTTTCTATATTATCCAGAAAAACTCAGCGACATCAACATGGTGAAGTCACCAGTTTGTCGCCAAGTGACTCGTCAGTTTTGCTGAGTGAACGCGAGGTCGGGCTTTGTCTCTGTGGTGCAGTCTTTGAAGTCAGCTGTGTTAAGTACTGTATATGTGAGCAGAATGAGCAGGAGAGAAAATTACTCATGGAGCAGGCTTCAGCTACTTTCCATAGACAGAAGTCAGTTGTGTCCCATACATGGTCCAGCCCTCATCCCAGGTTTTGACCCAGTCTGTTACCCCTGTTGTCGACACTCCTCCCTCTCTCTCCTCCTGTGTGTTGACTCTCACTCTCACTGGTTTGTCATTAAGGGATTAGTCGGGTGAGAGGGAGATGAAGTGACCCGAGGTGGAGCTTGTTTTTGTTTAAACAGAGGACGTGTGCCGTCATTCAGTCGTGTTTCGCCACCATTTCACCTAATTTGAATCCGAGCTCTGCAGTGTTTTAGGCTTCATCCGTGCTACTACTATGTCTGTCCACATGAGTGTTTGGCTCCGTATCAGTTTTAATCTCTGTCCATACTGATCGTGTGTCTACTAGAAATACTAGTCAGAACTGAAACACGATGGTTACACAACTGTTCCTGGTCACTCTCTTCCCCTCTCTCCCTCTCTCCTCCCCCCATCTCTCTCTCTTCTCACCCCACTTTTCCACCCACCTCTCCTGTCTAACCCATTTTTCTCCGTTCAACCCAACTGGTCGAGGCAGATGGCTGCCCTCATTGAGCCTGGTTCTGCGAGAGGTTTCTTTCAGTTATTGAGGGAGTTTTTTCTCTCCACAGACACCAAAGTGCTGCTCATTGTGGGAACTGTTGTCTTTCTCTATAATTTATAAGGTCTCGACCTTCTATGTAGTGTCTTGAGATAATGTATGTTATGATTTTGTGCTATATAAAGAAAATTGAATTGAATGCACTGGGCATGTGTGTGCCGGAGTAAAATAAGGAAGGCTTGTGTACACAGGAAGCATTTGTTAGCCACTTGGCTATGAACGACAAACAGCAATGCCTGAAAAGTAAGAGCAGGGTTCTGTAAAATGCAGAATTTAACTGCACAACAGCTGTTTGCACAGACAACAAGGTCAACAACACCCGTAATTGATTATCCAAGTTGCCTTCTACACTGGTAGCCAAGGCTGAGGCCTGTTGCCTTATTCCGGGAGAGGGTTATGTGATAGGAGCCCGAATCTGCTTAGACTACGTCATGCCAGAAATGAGCCAATCAACAAACAGTGTCTCCATCATTATTTCTAAACATCTCAGTTTCTGCCTGTCCAGGCTAAAACGCAAACCCCTGAGTTTTCAAACATAAACTGGGCCAACAGGATTAGCGGCTCTTAAACTCTAAAACGGATACTTTGGTACCAGGTCGATGCCAAAAATCTTAATTTTGTAATACTTATTTCCTTGCCTGGTTGATATAAGTTAATAAACTATTAAATGTGCTGAGGCAGACTTCCTCTTACTTCTCCACATCACTCCCAATGTGGGACCCAAGGCCTCCAGCATCCCAGCATCCTTAGTGAGCTGGCTGATTCCAGCCCAGCTTCCTGTTATAGAAATTCACGGACCGTGTCTCCCACACATGCAGATATACACACACACATATTTATATACACACCTGATACACACACAAACACACACACACACACACACACACACACACACACACCTCAGCAGCCCTGCAGCAATCTGTAGTTGAATGATTGTGTGTGTCTGTGTTTGCAAGTTATACTGTATGTGTGCTGCTTGCTCACACAATAGAGTCTATAGATGAAAGAAAGAACAGGATCAGTGTGAAGCAGCAGTCAATCTTGACCCTTATATGGTAAGAACCAGTATCATAAAAAACAACATTAATCCCTCTGTTTGGGACATACAGTAGTCTTTTTATGTGTATATACAAAAAAAAACTCCTTTTGGCAATTTCTTGACAATATCACCTTCTCTCTTGGAGGAAAGATTTTCTCAGTGCTCCAAAATCTGAGAGATGAAGTCAAAGCATGATTTGCTTGGTCCTAGTTTCTATTGCAAAGTCTTTAGATTATGAATACTCCCTTGTGTTCGGCAATCTATGATTTGAAGGGATGTTTGGTCTGGCTTACATAGACCATACCACGTGGACAGTTCAGATGTCTGATGAATTGGAACTGCCGTTACAGTGACCACATCTGTAGAATGGGTGGAGCATGTAGTTTAAGGGTTCAGGTTAGGCACTCACCCACAGTACACCACACTCTGTTTTTCAATTGTGGCCCCGTGAACTGTGTTTTAAACATTGTCCAATTATCTGTGTTATTAAATGTGTTGTAAACTATCACAGCAAAAGCAAGGTTACCTTCTTACAATTATGGTAACTTTGGAAAGATTTTACACCCTGTAAAGTTCAGTGATGCTCCATGTCAAGTAACATCCATCAATTCTTACACGCACATCTTCAAAAAAATAGGATTTATACATTACAGTTTACTGAATATCTTCCTTTTAATGAGAGTGTAATGCTCCAACAATAGTCTCCTTGAATAGAAGGACAGAAATCACAGAATTACGATAACAAAAGAACTAATTAATAAATTTTTACTCTAGATAAAAGCAGTAAGTTATATGAATAAATAACTATAGACACTAAAGTTCTGCATTTTATTTTTGGTGTTGATGTTTTTCTATCTTCAAATAGTGTTACAAGGCAACAAATAAATGCTTGTGTTTGAATGAAAAGCAGTTAATATGTTGTTGTGACACAGTAACGTACAGTACCACTGGGTTTTATCCCATGCACTCACAGTCATCAAGGTGTAACAGGAGCGAGCTCAGTACAAGGTGTCGTTTATAGTTCAAGTGGAGCGGAGAGGGTGAGCAGGTTGAGGTTTCAGAACATGGACTAATAACCTCACAGTGTCACTCAATCCACATTGATTGTGCCGAATCTCCATGGCTGCGTTGTCACGGCAATCTGAGCAGCATTGTCCTGATATATGGCCTGGGGCAGTGGCTCATGAAGGAAGTATTCTCTTAAATGACAATAAAAAGCACAATAAGAGGGTGTAAGCGAGCAGTTTGATCATATTTATTTCACAAAAGATCCAGTTTAGAGGAGACAGGTGGATTTCCTTACACTCTGTTTACTCGGGTATGAGCAGGATGACTGTGTGAAAATCTGTGAATATCTGTGTTCACATGTGTGACCGTAACTCACATGAGTGCCTCTGTATTTCTGTAAAAACATTTCCTTCTGTCTTATCTGTCTTTCCGTTGGATTTTGTGCATGTGATTGTCTGTGTGTAAGACTGACGGCAGAGCTCTGGCCCACACTGACTCCTGGACCCTCACAATGGTTGAGGTCTGTCCGCTACACAGTGAAAACTTTGTACTAAAACCAGTCTCCTAACCCCCACATGTCTCTGCTCATGATGTGGTGGTGCAGCACAGAGGGAGGCTGATCAGATGCTTTCTGACTCGGTCAAGAGAACAAATCCAAAGAAGGACTTAATTTAGATTTGTTTCCAATTCTAGATCAATTCTGCAGTTTCTGTTCTTGTTGTATTGAATGTTTTCATAGTTTCTTGAAATTCAAA
The DNA here is from genome assembly GCF_024713975.1 of Paralichthys olivaceus. NCBI lineage: Eukaryota > Metazoa > Chordata > Actinopteri > Pleuronectiformes > Paralichthyidae > Paralichthys > Paralichthys olivaceus. The sequence goes on from NC_091094.1 coordinate 16,882,152, forward strand.
GAGGCCCTGAATTTGGAAAAAAAAGACTTTCAAGTAAAATGATAATATTTTCACACCTGAAATTCTGTACCAAGGTTCATGTCTTTGTTACATTGCTTACATTTGAATCTGTGACTTTAGGTTTCACATTGCACCCTAAAGACTTTTGTAAGACACAAGTACGTCCTGTCTTCATCACCTGTCTGGACTGTGTATATCTATGCTTGACATTGATTGATTTGAAGACGGTAGTGCATCTTATGTCGGTGTGTTGTCTTCTGTTTGAATGAAGAAAATGATTTTTCGTTAATTTTGTTGCCACTGTGATATCATTATGGTATTACTACCAGCACCAGCAGAACTTCAGGCATATTAGTCATCACTAGTTTGAACGGTCCGTTGTCCTGGACTGCGGTCCAAGGCACTTTTCACACCTGTTATTTTGGTTCAGGCTAAACTGAAAAGTCGACGGTGTGGACCAAACATGGTTCGTGTGAAAACACCCTAAACATACCCAACATTACCACGTTTTCTGTGTAACACCAACAAGGCATTTATCAGAATGTTTTCAATCTTAATAATGAATTGATTTGATTTCATGTGGAGTGGATTCCAAGGAAAAGCTTCTCAAAGATGTATTGTTCCCCCAGTGTGTTATTCAAGCATTGTTTCCCAAGAGGATAACTAACGATGAACAGGAATCATATCGACAACATGGGTTAATTCAGTGTGTTGTTCCTTGTTAATGCTGTTACAGCCTGACCCCTGGTTCAGTCTTGATATAGCAATAGTTGCGAAATAGAAATAGTAGCATTGTCTGCAAAAAATGGCTCTTTAGAGGTGACAAAACAGTCTCATTATACTGGGGCTGTATAAAGAACAATACAACAGGGTGTTTAGGCCACTACTACAATAGCAGTGAAATTAAAGATGTGAAGAAGCTGGCGGAGCTGTGTGGAAATGGTTACAGAGGTGCGATTGTGCTGGGATAGGGGGGGTCTGCTGGGTTATGTACACTTAAGCTGCTGCAGAAGCTACAGGTTAGGCGGATCCATGTCTGTCACTCGCTTTTCTTTTTTCACTTCACCTCTTTTTCTCTTCACATCCATGTCTCCAGTTTCTCTTGGCCCGATTTCCATCCCTCGCCCAACCTGAGTGTGTGAAAGTTGCTGTAATTGTTGTGTTTCTCCGAAAACTGTGCAGTCCTTGTGAGGCAATATGAGATTGTTTGTGTTTCTCAATCTGAAATGTGAGAAGTAAAAAAAAAAATTACATTCACAATTATTAATGAGAGAGTAACTGAGATGAATAAATAAGTCGGCCCATGTCTGATACCGCACAGTAAGGGTTAAAGAGACGCACACAATTTTTTTTTTAAAGAAGAAAAAGGCAATAAAAAGGAGAGGAAATGAAAAGTAGCTTGATGGTGAATGGTGATAAGAGGTGCACATGTCAAAAAGACAATCAGCTCAAATAAAAAAAAAGTTGGATGAAAGAGAGAAAAGAGACAGAGAGTGACATGCATGTCACATCAGGATACCTTTGTGATTATGAGGAAGAATCAAAGCTTTAGAAGTTTGTGCATGTCATCCTGTGTGTGTGTGTGTGTGCGTGCGTGCGTGCACAGTTTTGCATATTTAGCTCATTATCAGTTCTGACTGCAGTCATTTCCACTGCTCTGAGTGTGATATCGAGCTGTGATCTGCCTGGGGGAGGTTTGTGGTGAAAAAATTGCTGCAGTTGCTTCATATGAGGAGTACATCATGGCTGGGTTCAATACTGAGCCTCTAACACTTTTCAGCTCTGTTAAGATGACCTGATCACTCTTCCGGAAAAACACGAGCCACGACACACTTCTTTTACAAATTCACTGCTTTTCTGCTCTCACACAGCTTTCCTTTTCTGTCTGTTTTATTAGTAACCGTCATGTTTCTCTCTTCATCTTGTTCTCTCATTCTGCGTTTGTTTCTCCCCAGTGTTTGGTCTCCAGCCAAAGGGGCCCCTGCTTTGGGCTGTTTTATGCTCTGCAGGTCACTGTGAGGTCAGCTGAGAGGCAACATTAACAACGGAGACACTTGGCATACAGCACAAATCCCTAGAAATGATTATCTCCACTCTCTCAAGCACAGGACACTGCAATTCGTTCGAGACACAAGGCACAAATCAGCATTGAAAGCAAAAAGAAATGTCTCAGTTGGAGACTGCCAGATATAGAAATATGGCATTTTTATGGCACCGGAGTGAAAGTGAAACATAACTGTGCGTAAATAGAGAATAAACAGTGGAAGGGTGTAGGCCCAAGTGAAAGCTCCACTTACAGCTGATGTGATAATACAGTGAAGTAAAACATTTAAATCCCACGGTGAGATGGGACAGCGGTGTCCAGAGACCTTTTGCTAACTCTGTGCACACTAGTGTAACATTGTGGTATTGTTATCTGTCGAATCTCATCATACGTACAAAACATAATAAGCAAAGTCTACAAAAGGTGCATTGTTGGTTAGTGTGCACATGTATACTGCGATATAGAGATTTCTTTCCAATGCCAGAGTCTGACAACCTTCTGCAAAAAACTGTCTGACACGTACGCTTACTTCAAGCAGTGTTTGTAACGACTTTGGGGCCTCCTCTTCAACTATGTCTTTGGCACAACAATTCGGTTCACACTTACGTAATGATTCTAAAGGTCTCAACAACTGTTATGCTATGTGCTAAATATCAAATGTTAGCATGCTAACACATTAAACAAACATGGTAAAATTGTATTATACATCACCATGTTAGCATTGTCATTGTGAGCATATTACCCTGGCAACATACGCATGTTAAAAGCATTACTGTATTGTTTTATGATGGCTGAAGAGCCTAATGTGACAAAGTTCAAAATCAAACATGCTCAGTGAATAACGTATATGAAGCATGTGACCTCAGTGTGCACGGAATCCTCTGCTCCTCCGAAGAGACAAAAAGCTAAGATGACGAGAGATGAAAATGTCAGATCTGTGTGGAGCAATGAGGGAAATTATTGAATTAACACACAAGAAAAACATAAATGCCAGGTTTCGGTCATGTATGCCATGTTTTTTGAAAGACGTCTTTTAAACTATGTTATCTCATTGCATCCTGTGTGTGTGCGATGGATTAATGGCACCATGACTGCATAATCCATCCATCCAGTCACATTTTGAGTCAGAAGCAAAATAGTCATTCCAGCTTTTCACAGGAGATCCCAAGGCATTTTCAGGCCAGATAACATGAAAAATCTTTCCAAAGTGCTCTGCATCTACCCAGTGGTTTACCAGTTAGATGTGCCCTGAAAACCTCCAATGGAAGTTGCCTATAGGAGGTGCCTGAACCACCTCAACTGACTCCTTCGGCCTCTTGTGTCTGCAATTTCGTTTTTTCAGACACTACCCAAAACTCATGACCATAGATGAGAGTCAAAACATAAATTAACTTGTAAATCAAACCTTTGCCATATTCATTTTATGTTGAAACTGTGTTAAAGAGGTGTTGATTCAACTATTATATATGATCATATAGTTGCACCACAGCCTACATTCAACACAGTTGAATCAACATCTTTTTCAACCTTCATGGAGGAGGTATTGTAAGACTGTTGTATTAGACTGTACTGGTTGTAGATTGACCCAGTGAGGTTTCAACTGAGTGCATATGGGCCAGTGTAGGTGCAACGTACCTGGATGTTTTGTCCCTCCTTCCCTAGTTTTTGCCCTCCCGGCCTAGATACCCCGCCTCTCAGATTTCCTGAGGGCAGAGCCCTGGGCTTTTTGTCAACTGTGTTATAAGATAGTGGGACCCAGACGCCCAGTCCCTGGGGCCCTAACACACAGGACATTAGGCTAGTGCTTACAGTATAGCTCTGTGAAGCAGATGCATTTCTCCCTCCTTCTCTCTCTCCTAGAACCTCCCTCCTTCTTTCATTGGTGCAACAAGCAGAAGAAAAGAGGTGATTGTTTGTAGACAAGAGGGATGAATTTGTCTGCCTCAGACAGGAGAAGAAAGGCAGTTTGAAAGAGACTTGTCAGTGGTTGTGGATCGGGTGGTTGGAGGGTGTCCCACTTTTCTTTGGTGTCTCACTTTTTGAGAGAAAGCACCATGTGTCAGCATATTCTACCTTTTCTGGTGAGCCCTCTCTACATTCACAGTATGTGTGCCTGTGTAGTGTGTGCATCTGCTGGAGTGTGCACAGCCAGGTGTTTAATAATCGTGGTGGAGACTAGAAGATGTCCATAACCACACTCTGAAAGTTATGTCACTGGCATGTTGTACATTTCTCCTCTGGGACACAACAGATTCTTTCATTTATTCTGGGGATCAGTGATATGAGGCCTGTGTTTCTCTCCCCCCTCACTCTTTTTGTATGTTCTGATCCCCTTGAGGTCACAGCAGAGACTTTGAACCAACCCAGATCTCACAGAAGCTTGCCCCAGATTGTTACAGAGCGCAGAATCCCATTGGTGCAGATGTGACACATCTCAAGTCCCCTGGTTCTTCAAGAGTGCAGTGTGAGACCATGTTGTTGAGAGACTACGTCACAGGTTTATTTGTCTCTTGGGTACCCAGGGGCCAAGATTTACTTTGTAATTAGGTAATTAGGTAAATGTCCCAGTTAACTTCAACATACAACATACATTTGTCATTTGCCTATATTTTGAATATTTTGGGGCATTAAACCTTTAATGGGCCACTACAGGCGGACCTTAATTCAGTCATACAACGATGCAGACTTTATATAGACGTCCTCACTCCTCATCATTATTATGTGACATCTCCCCTTTCCTTTCCCCTTTCATCTCCTCGATAACCATCTCTCTGCTAACTCTCCGCCTAAAGTCCATTCAGACCTTGTTTTGGTTACATTAATTGAGTTTGGTAAAAAAACAAATGGTCCAAGGAGCAAGTACTTATGCAAAGGTGAAAGCTGTAAATCTCACTTGTGAGCTGATTTAGGATGCCCACCTAGTCCCCAAACCCTTCATCCACAGGGAGGTTCAACTCACAAGAGTGACTTTTTATCTCCTCTTTATGGGAGCTCTTGTTCTTTCACTCTGTCATATTTCGGTGGAGAAGGTGACATTTTAAAAGGGTCTGTGAATAAGTCTGTGGGAGGGCCTGGGAGAATGACAGAATAAGTGCTTCCAGGGTGAGAGGTCAGCAAAGTCTTGAGAGGAGGCTGCAGGCTGCACTTGGGTTGACCCTGAAAAGTGTGTCATCTCAGGCCTCGCTGCTGGAGCTCCGGTGCAGACATCCTCTACTGTAACTTTCTGAGAAAGTCCTGCGCTCACAGACAGACTCTGTGCAACTTGAATCTGTGTCATAGAATGTTTAACAAATAACCTTATCCTGAAGAATTAAGTTTACCTAACTTTTATCTTTAGTAGTTGAAATAATGAGTGTATGGCTTTCAAGCTCTTTTTAATCTTACCAATAATACCACACTTCCATACATATCGTAAAATCAACATCTTTATATAAGCATTTAAAACATTATATACAATTTCACTGTGACAATAACACTGTGAAAATGTTTTATATGATTTCAGACATTTTGCAATCACTCAATCATAATGTTTCTTCAACCTTAAAGCTTACTGTGATTAATCATCTACCTCAAGTCAGATCAAGTCTGACAAATGATTTTTAAACAGACAATATGAGAAATATATAACACAGGTGCTAGTTACACAATTGTGAAAGAATGAGCTCCTCTGGTCTTTTAAGATATGTCTTCTTTCACTGTGGGATTAGCCTCATGCACCAGGCTGACAATGAGAGGGACTATTTCGTAAGAGTATTATCCAACGAGCAGATGCAACTGGTTGAGTAACTGCAGGAACATATGGCTCAACCTGCTCAATTTCTGTCAACAGCATTAATCTCCCCTGACCGGTGAAGTAACCTCTTTGTTAGAAAGTGGTTGTTTATGTCAACAAGGGTGAGGGGGTATTTAGCTTTTCTGATACCGTACACTTTTGACATATATTCTGCAAAGGCTGTTCTGAAAGGCGAGGAATTCGACAACTCTATACCTTTGCCAAAGAAGTTATCTTTTTGCCTCTGTCCATCGTTTGGTTGTTTGTTTGTGAGAAGTATTACAAAAAAAACAACTGAAAAGAAATTGACAAAAGTTGGTGAAATCATAAGCAATGAGCTAAAAAAGAACTAATTCTGGTTTAGGTCAAATCTGTACAAAGTGGGGGTTCCACAATTATTTTTTTATCCCTTTGAAATTGTGAGATAAAATGTTTTAATGACATTTTTACCAATATCCCAGGAACTAATTCATTGATCTTGATGAAAAATCAGGTATATTTATGAGACTGATATTTATGATTATAAATTATATTTATATTTTATATATTATATTTATATTTATTGGTACAAATTCAAATAAAAACCCAGATCTAATACATTTAAATGTGGTTTCATAAGAAAACTGTTAAACCTTGGCTGGGATTGGTCAGACAATAAATGCCCTAAATTGGGGGAAACTTTATCCATTAAAAATGTTGCACTGCTCTTGTATTTCTTGTCTGTAATAAACCATTTTTGAGGGTAAGCTAAAATAAGCCGTAATACTAACACTTACATGTCACCCTCCTTATTGATATGACTAACTTGTTTTCAAGCAGTTGCACCATTAGTGTTCATTTTGAGTCATGCTCCTCTCCAATAGATGAATATTAGTCCAATATTCACTCCGTTTTACCTGTTTTCAGTCTCCAACAACTTCGGGTTTGGACGTGTGTGTGCTCCAAATGTGCTAAATGCTTCAGTACAGTATGTCTACCATGTTCCTAAGTCTGTCCGTCTGCTGTTTGGTGTTGTGCAAAACTCGACTGTACATAGTGTACAGTTTTAATGCCCCACAAAACTGAAACAATGAACTGAAAGGTATTAAAACGGTCAGAGGAGCAGAAGAAAACTAAAAGTCACATACAAGTAATTACATGACCCGTTGTTAATATAAGATTAATGGGCATAGCTTTTCTATGTTTATAGAATCCTGAAAGAAAAATATGTTTTCTCAGTCATTAATGCTAATTACATGTTTTTAATAACAACATTAGCCAGCAGATTTTTACGATTACAAACCTGTGCTTTCTGACGGGCCGGGTGGGAGAAGTGTTGGGTGAATGTGCACAGAGGGGGATGCAGAGATATTGTTGAGCAATATCAGCATAAAATAGTTCACACACAAAAAATCCAGAGAAGAACAAGGACACAGAAAATGATACAGAGAATCTGATGCATATATATTAACAACAAGATCATTAACTGTGAAATGAATTTGATTAATTTGTGAAGTTATTACTAAATCTTTCATTCACGTGGACTTGCATTAGTGCCCTCATTAATGTTGACTGTGTAACATACATTCACCTCTTGTCTCTCAAATCCAATTCAACACTGTACTTTGTTGTTGTTCATACTAAAATGAGTCCGTCCTAGTCAGTACAATAACCAATATGAACACTAATGTAACTGTTCTTATTTCAGAGACTTACATGTTTGATATTGAATAGACAGAGCAGACTGGATAATGAACTTGATCTCTTTATTTCTTATGAGTATAAATGTTGACCAGCTCCGACAAAGCACTTCAGCTAGAAATATATTCATAACTGGGATAACAGTATCCATATTATGATTCAAATGATATATTCAAAAAAAGGCAGTAAAAATAAATTATCTGAATAACAATAATAATTATAATAACAATAATTATAATAATAAACAGTGTCAAATTAGAATCCATAAACCTTTGTTGTTTGCTAATTTCTTTTGTGAAAATTTTAAAATTGTCCATGAGGAAAAGATCCAGCATCTTTTTCGTGTAATGTTGTGAAGGGGACTACACTGTCTGGGACACCCCCCTCTGTTGAACACATTTACAATATTCACAGTTATATAAACCTGCTCAGCACATACTGAACCTCACTGCAGACACTCAGGGCGTCAGCGGGGACTGTGAGAGGAGATCTATGAGGTGTGATGACATGTTGGTGTTTACGTGTGTTCCTGACTGACAGGAGGCACAATCCTCTTCTATCAAAATAGGTACCTATAGATAAGAAGTAAAAAGTTCCTCTTCCCCCAATGATACATCTTTTCTCCAACATACCAACGGCATAACCAATCAATAGACAGTCAAGATGAAGACGCACAAACCACATGTCTAACATTGTCCTCACTGTCCTCTAGTGAGACCCTCATAACTGTTTCAAGTTCTTAAAGTAGCTAGAGGCTAACCCCCGTCTTCGCCCCCTCAGCCCATGGCCGTCACCATGTTGGAGTGGTGCGGGTGGCCAAATGACGGGTGTATCGGGGTGGGGGTGGGGAGCATGTGTCCAGGGTGGCTGAAATGTGGCAAGTGGCCCATGGACATGTGTCCGGCCAGAGAGGAGGCGCTGAACGGAGAGGTCTTGTCGTGCAGACATTTGGTAAACTCCTCGTAGCTGTCTCCGCACCGCTTGCTCTTTTTAGATTTGTTGGACATTTTCCGGTTGCGTGTCTGTATCCCCTCCTTCTTCATGGTCAGAGGCCGGTTCACCTGTGGACAGAAGGAAAAGTGATGTGATCAAACCCACAAATTATGAATTTCATGAACTAGAAGTCAAAATAATTTTCAAATATGGGTCATAATAGTTCTTCTGTTAAGTTTACAATATTCTTTGTTCTTGTTATTGTCAACCTACTCCATGAATAGACCAAAACATATTCATTCATCCCCCAATATCCTACTTCCCTATACAGTCTGGTTCCTATTGAGGATGTAAATCTTTCAAAGCAGGTTCCTCAAAACAACCATAACTCAAATAGGAGTTCAGTGTTTATGGTTCTCTCCTTTGCATTGACAGCAGCATGTGAATGTGAGACTGACCACAGGGTCACGTCACATGTCAACAAGCGTGACAATGTGGCTCGCTAATGTTCTTGAATTCTATGAGGAATAAACTATTTCAGACTTTTACACAGACAGCACCTTCAAACTAGGATTAGTAAATTATTGGTTTCGACTTATCCTTCAGGACATACATTTTTAGCTTGTTAATATTAATTCCTACAGGCTTAATATATTTGGAGTCTTGACTTGTGGCAGGCCCACTTATCAGCAGTCCAACCTTGACTATGACTCTCAGGGGGTTACGCCTACCATGGGAAACAATAAAGCACAGATCAAGAAAACCCCAACAAGTCCAAAAGAACCCAAGAGTAACACAATCCTCACTCTCTTCTTCCTCTCCTCCTTTCTCTGTCTTTTTCTCTGACATGCCTCTTATCCCACTACAAGCAGTCCAACCTGCCTGCCTATACGCCTGTGAAGGAGATCATCAGTCAAAGACGTACGTTATGCAGTTTATAGTAGAGGCCGCAGGCGTTGCACACAGGGTCCCCATTTGCATTGCGTCGCCAGAGTGTGGTGGTGGTCGTCTGACAGTTTGCACAGCAGGTGCCTGCTCGTCTGGCAGCGGACTGTGGAGAACATGTGGACTGAGTTTAACGAGAGGTCAACAGCACAAGCAGACACAGCGAAGGCAAGAATATAGTTTAGTATGGACAATAAGACATAAAACTAGTTGAACTTTTGATTCTGTTGATTTAAGCTGCTTTTATGACATCAGGGCCTAACTATTATAAACCAAGGCAAATTGGAAATGATAATGATGCTCAGGTGTCCATAGTCCATTGTGTTGTTTTGTCCCTCCGAAAGTAAAGATTATTGTATTTTATTTTAGGCTTCCATTGTCTATCTACTTTGCATCGTTTTGAATACAGTGTTCAAAATCAAAACACAATTTTTATTTAAATTGAATTCAAATGCCACAATGGTCATGTGAATTTCATTGATTCCTGGTACATTCTTCACGCTTGAATATCTTTTAACGAGCCTTATTTCCAATACAAGAAATAAATATAGAGATATACACGCTCGCTTCTACAATGTTCTAATAATTGCATTACCTAAAACAACAGAAACGAGTTGCTGCTTGTCAGTCACTGCTTAGCCTCCATAACTTCTCCCTGTGCCTTTTTTTTTTGTCGCTGCTCGGTACGTTTCTCTGTCAGCAGCGGAGCAGCTTGACCACCTCAGCTTTAGTGCGGAGTGTGTAGTCAGGAGGCCGCAGGAGGAAGCAGGCTGCCCGCCCCGCTGCTTTATCTGGACCGGTCAGACATCCGGATAGGAAGCCGGTGGAGGGCTGCTGCCACTGTGGAGCTCTGCAGCGAGCCCCGGCCCAGCAACACGGAAGCCAGGCCTGATATACGGCCGCATATGCATTTATAACCTGTACTAACAGGCGCTGAAATAATTGCTCCTGCAGCCTATAGACTATTGTTATGACCAGGCTGCATAATAAGAGCAGAAACTAATCTCTAACCTCTAATTACGATCGTTAAATGAGGCAGTTTTTTCTCACTCGCGTTTCTCATCGCATCTTTTTTTCCTTAAAGTTGCGCACTTCTCTTTATTTTTGCATAAATTAAAATAACTAATCTTTTATTGCATACATTTTGAGAGCAAGTCCTGTTTTGACATCTCTTGTCCCGCTTCTGTCTCAAACCATCCCGTCACACTGGTCTAGTTAAAAACTTTAAACCCATTCTCATCACTACCAGGTTTGAAGTGTAGCAGCTCACTCTCGTTCATTGTTAATTAGGCCTCTACTGATTTAATGAGCACCGTCTGTTTACTCTGCAAATACTGTGTTCATCCCACAGCTGCCTCCTGCTGCAAACACTATGCACAGTGTTGCATGAATGCATTCAGTGTGCAGAGATCTTCCTTTGAAATTGTTATCGCGGAATCTAGGAATAAAATGTTGTGAACAATCAGAGCTGCTGCTGAAACGAAATTATGCAGTTAAATTACAGGTATGAAGTATTTGTTGTATTCTTGTTTCCCTGCTTCAAAGCATTTTCCTAAAATTATATCACATATTAACTTCAATTGGTGTTTAATTTCTGAAGTCTCCTTAAATCATGCAGCTGGATGAGTGTGACATGAAGTTGTAACTGGGCAACAGTGATGTTTGAAGCAGTGCATGTTGGAAAATATTTGATCAAAATCATTTCCAAATTGGCTTTGATCCTCTCCACACTTTAGTGACCATTGAAAATTGTGAATCTTAAGAAACAACAGCTTTGTGAAGATGCATTTCCACCAAGCTTTAATGTTGTTTATTTAGAAACAGGAGACATTTGTCAAGCCCCAAAAGGGAACAGCAATGCCTCAGTTCATTGAAGGTTTTCAAAAATCACCAAATTTGGAGACATGTTTTTCACTAGACAGTGTCTCTTCTGCCCATGTGTCAAAATAACAAAACAGCCCTCACGTAAATATTTCACACAATAAATTTCACCATGAGTTTTTAGGGATTGTGCTGTGGCCCTGCTATCAATGACAGCATCAGAAGTAGCAGTGATAATGATAACAGAAACAACACAGATAGTCCCACTCTGCTAACGGCCTGAGCTGAAAGAGCACGAGGTTAGCCGCAAATACAATGCCTGGAAACTGATTGGGAAAATATAACTTTCCTGGCATTGTACGCACCCCCTCACCCTCTCTCCCTCTCCACCTTACACTCTTTCTTTTTTATTTTTTTTTTATTTACTGCCACGTCCAACATTCAGACCAAGTGAAGTTGCACTAGATGAAACTCACCAGCCTGCGCTTGGGTTTGATGAGTGGTCTGTTTTGGCCGTTCATCTTATGGTACAGCCCACAGGCATTGCACAGGTAGTGTCCCGTGCTGTCACGTCTCCACAGAGGCGTGGAGGTGGCTCCACAGTTTACACACTCACGGCCCTCTGGAGAGAAAGCACACATATATATTTATAGGCATTACTAACAAGGAGCTACATTTCTCCATCCTATGTCGTAACTAAATATTGAATGTATGATTTTATCAGCAGCTTTGACAAGAATTGATTTGTTCTTCTACACAGTGTGCATGTACACATTTTTTATTTTGGCAAAATATTTCCACAAACAGTCTTTAGATCACAGCACGTACTACTGCTTTTAATCCACTTACTCTTTGTTTTTAATGGTAAAGCAAAGGAAAAAGCATCTGCCTGTGTGCTGGACATTAAATTGACTCCTTTACTTTCCATTAGAGAGTTTGCTTTCCCATCTGCAGTAACTTCACTGTGCGCTCACTCTCAATTTCTTAAGCTTAACATGATAAAACAGTCCATATGTACATCAGCAGAGCCATACATTCCCACTTTATAAATAATTAGTAGAATGAAGTTCATTTATAATTGTTTTGAAGTCAATGAAATACATTTTACAGTCACTTAAGAAGTCAACTCATATTTCATACAAAGACTTGTTATTTAAACTGAGGTCAGGTTGCCCACCGTGCTAATACGCTATTTAAACACAATCTGGTTTGAAGGTGGAAGCCTCCTGGTCTGTAATCAAGTAACAATCAGGCCAATGTAGTCTTGTGTAACAGAGAAACGACTGTAGCCTAAAAACTGAGGTTTTGGCTCAGAGCAACTGAGGATCTTCCTTTCAAACCTCTGGGCTGGATCCAGCTCAGTGTTGGTGCTGCAGCCATATGACACATTTATTCACAGAGTCAGGGTGAACAAAAGAAGATGATCACAGTCTCTGTGATGGAGAACAGTGGAGGGCGGGCTCAGGCATTGAATGCTATTTATGATGTTATTCAATTATTTCTTATCAATTATCAATTTCCAAAATGACAAATAAAGCTGGATGATGCTCAAATACATTGCAAAAGGATGTATTTAATATAATTTACAGAATAACAATTTTTTTTATCTGGCATTACAACATTACCAGTGGAATCAATTAAATGGCTCTAGTGTGTCTTTTTTAATTTAAAAGTATTTAATAAAACATGAGATTATCTCTCAAACTGCATTTCATTTCATTCAAGGAATATAAAGTATTTCATTTTCTTTGATAATCATAACAACTCATGGGGCTTTGTGTGAGAATAATCTTGTATATTTGCTTGGCATTACATTTATAAACGACTTGGATTTTAATGGGCGTTTTATTTGTTTATGTTCGAGTCTGTTCATATGTAATGAGATCTTATAATAATCCTTTTACAGGGATATTACACAAAGACTTTAAACGTTGCGTGTAAAAACAGAGCAAATCGATATAAAGCTGCGCTTTAAGATCAACAATCTAATGTAATGTGTCATGGGACATTTTAAAAGCGTGAGTTAGTTACTATGCGACCTCATTTGGAGTTTTAGTTGAGTTACCGCTGACTGAAGAAGGTGGAAAGAGTAGAGACAGTCTCTGTATAAGATGTATTTGATTGGAGTTTGGCATCAGTGTGGTGTTAGCAGTGCACTCACCGGTGCAGGAACGGGCCTTGCCCTTGTTTTTGTGCATGAAGCCGGACGATGCTCCCAGCAGGCTGCCCGGGTGGAACAGGCTGCCGCCGTACTCGTGTGCCGCCGGTAGAGAGTAGGTGGGGTACGTCGGTATGGGATGGTGGGTGGAGGGCGTCTGGGCGCTCATGGAGGCCAGGCTGCTCCTCAGCGGACTGGAACCCTCCATCTTCATCCCCTCCGCCAGCGACACCTGGTATTTGATAGAGTCCTTCTCGTCCATCCTGGTGGCTGACAATGGGGACGAAGCCCCCGGGTCCGGCGATACGTCCTTTGGCGGCGTCGGGGGAAAGGCGTACAGGTGCGGGCTGCTGTGGGACGGCGGCGTTAACGACGGGGCGGAGACCGTGTTTGAGTTGCTGCTGCACGGGTAGACCGCGGAGAGGCCGCCGGGGGACGCGGAGCCCGGGTGGTGCATGCTGGGTTTGCTGAAGGGGCTGACAGCCCAGGCGTTGTGGTGGTGGGCGGACAGGGCTGCTTTGCCCCCGTCCAGCCATGAAATCCCCGGGCTGTGGATGAGATGAGGCCGGCAGACCTGAGACCCCGTCAGACGAGCTGTGAAATCCCCAAACAACAGAGTATTTATTACGCACAAAGATGATCTGTGGATGCAGACATGACTAAATAACAAGACTTGTTGATTCACTGGATAGACTTGGTTAATATAAACGTGTAAATAAAGTTGTGAAGATAAAAATTGGCCAGTTTTGCTTAACTAAAATGTGAATCTTAAAAACACTAAATTCAAAGTTGCATTAACCATTTGATTTGATGTTTAACATCTGAAATAAATGACTGACATAGCCTACAAAATTGTAATGTAAAAAATTAACGCACATTATTCACATTTTCAAACTATAGAAACCTGTGACATGTTTGGCGTTTAATTTAAAAGAAATACAAACTAATAATTCATGATTTGAAGGTGATTGTGTTTTCAGAAATAAAATATTTTGCTACTCATATTTTAGAAGCTAGATGAGTTTTAGTCTTAGGTGTGGTTTTATTTATTACTATCATTAAAGTAGCACCCCTGCGTTATGGCTCCAACTTACCGTGCGCTTGGCTGTAGGACACCCTGGCCCGGGCGGAGTTGTGGTAGTACGGGTTCCCCTGCGAGTCCAGGTGGTTAAAGAAAACATCCACCTCGTCCGGAGGCAGCAGCTGCGCCGTGGGCTCCATGTAGTTGTGGCCCAGGCCGGGGTGGTGGGAGTCCGGGTGTTGTCCGTTCAGCACGGCGTGGTGGTGCATCCAGCGCGGCTGCTCGGCCGTCACATCCATGGCTCTGTGTGTGTTTGGGTTTGGTGCGATTTAAAGAGTCAAATAATGTCCAGGGAGAGGACACAGGCGGTTTTGAAATTAGTCCTTTATGAGATTTCCACCGTGTCCATTCACAGCAGATGACTAATGCTTTGTGTTGTTCTCTCCTCTGAGGTAAATCCCTCTCTGGTCCAGGACATGGAGTCGAGTTTTGACACTTGAAACCTTCAATAAGCAAACATCACATGTTCATATTTTAAATGCAGAAGTGTAGAGGTTGTTATGAAGCCTGCTGTCTGTTTATCATCATCATCATCCCCACACACACACACACACACACACACACACACACACACACACACACACACACACACACACACACACACACACACACACAAACAAACACTCTCTGCTGAGGTTGTGCATGGTGCGATGCAACTTCATAATAATAATGAAAAAAACATCTCTACCCACAACAATTACGCACACATCACTCTTCACATCCACTCCATTACGCGCAGCCTTGGTGTCAAAAACACAAACATGTCGTACCTCCTTGTCTGTTGTTGATTCATCCACAGAATCTGACCAGCTCACTCCTCCTTGGAGAACAGTCCCCGGTGTCTGTGTCGGTGCTGCAGGTCCCTCTCCAACTGTCTGTCGTGGCTGTTTGTCGGTGCAAAGTAAACTCCGTCCACTTGGACTGAGAGCAACACGTCTGACTGAGGCTGAGTGCGGCTGACAGCGCGGGGCCAAGCTTGTCAAGCTCGTGGGAGGAGTCTTCAATAAAGCTTTGACTCAGCCAATTGCACAGCACCTCCACAAAAACCTCACAACACCCCCAAACTCGCACCACCACCACATCACCAACACAGAGTTCTTATATGTAAAAATATAAAAATATACACAAAACCAGTTTATAAGTCTGGCTGTTATACAGGCCAGACTTATAATATGGTTTTATTTTGCATTAAATGTGACTTTAATGTGACTTTAAAGCAATAAATCCATCAGTTATGTGACTATTATTTTGTGATCATCTATTATAGTTGTGGTCATCAATTATTGCTGGTAAAAAATGTGATGGATACACACCAGCAGAGGTCGGTCTAGACAATGTTTTTATTCCCTACGTTTTTTCTTGCAGCATCTTTTTGGTTTAGTTTCTATAAACAACACAGCTCATCCCAACACTCCAGTTAAACTGCAGTCTTTAAGTATCTATTTTAATGCCCGTGACATAAATATGAAATATATTTAAGATACGTATAATTTCCCCCAAATATGTATCTGCATGTGAGAGTTTTGTTGCACTGGAAAACACAAGTCTGATCGTTTCTGATAATGATTCTATGGATGTGTGTATCATTTGATATGTGAATGAAGAAAATATAGTTATTGTTTCATTCTTTATTACACATTCTCTCTCTCTCTCTCTCTCTCTCTCCCTCCTCTCTCTCTCTCTCTCTCTCTCTCTCTCTCTCTCTCCCTCCCTCTCCCTCCCTCTCTCTCTCTCTCTCTCTCTCTCCCTCCCTCATGATTGACAGACAATAATTGGAGAGGGAGCGCGTGCTGCCCCGGCCAGCCTACACTGCCGCCTGCTTGACGCCGTTTCCTGACGTCATGTGCATCTTAGAAAAGAAGAAGAGGAAAAAAGGAAAAAGATTCAAGACTTGAACTTTTTCAAGGCAAACACACACACACACACACACACACACACACACACACACACACACACACACACACACACACGCTCGCTCGCTCGCACACACACGCATGCACAAACAGGGGTTGCCTGCAGTCTGCTGCTGCGGTCCCAGCGGATGAACTCGAGGAAGGACACTGCAACTGATATTTACACTGCGGCCACATTAATAATACATCAAGTACATCATCCAGAGCGACTGTGATTTCCAAGAACAGGTCCACTATCACTGCACGACACACTACTGGCAAGTGGAACTACAGAGATTAGATTACATTAGATTAGAGAACTTTAGTTCTTTTTTTTTTTTTGCAGAATCACACCCACCAACACGTTTTGTTTGCTCATAATGAAGTTAACTAATCAAGTGTTTATATTTTTCTATATTAATAGATTTTATAAGAACATCATGTATGCAACAGATCCAGAGATGTGAATTTACTCTGGACTTGTGTCGTTTTCCATCTCATTTAGGTCACTTGCTTTGTGCCATCTAAAAATAAAGGTTGTTCATTTCCAAAGGAATGCTGCTTCCCATATTAGTATTTATATGGTCAACAATGATTTGTCCTAACCAACGCTACACCACTGATTATTAGACGCATTTAATCTGATCTAATTTATTGTCTTTATTGTTGCTTTATTCTGCTATAGATGCAGCTCATAGACTACAAGTAATCTGTTTCAGTGACACTTTTCTCTCTTTTGTGATAATAGGCTACTGTAGCCAAAAAGAAAATAAAACACAGTAAGAAGTCTAGTATAAGACAAAACAACTAGGATTTAAAACCACAAATTCCTGCACCTGCTGCTCTGCACACATTAAATTCAGACCAAGAAACCCATTTTCAATTAGTGTAATTTTCTATCTATCTATGTATCTATCTATCTATCTATCTCTCTATCTAATTCTCTTTTTGAATTGTTATTTGTTTGTAACATTTGGCACCATTTAAACGAGTGATTTTTATAACAGTAACTTTGCATATAACTCATGCATACAGTATAGTATAGATAAATCTGGGCCACTTTGATCAAGGCTAAATCGCATAAAGAGCTGAGTGTGATTATTAAACCTTTCGTGTCCCTGCATGAGGAGGAAATCCAGAGTACAGTGGTGCAGAGAGCAGATCGCACCGGGGGACAAGTGTTGCAGTATTAGAGCTCATCAGCATGATAATGTGGAAATACACATGCTTTGAGTGTGAGCCCTTTTGATCTGGCGTGGCGATAAAACCTTATCATCGAAGAACATCCACTTCCATTTTAGGATTTTACATTAATTCAATCCGCTTTTTTTCCCCTGCTTCTTTTTCTTTCTTTTTTATAGTCCGCTGCTCTTTCTCTCACTGGAGCCCAGGAGAAAGAGAGGTCGCACCTCTGAGAATCTCATTATGTAGAAGTACCAGTGAAAAAGAAAAGGATTCAATAATAAAGATGAATGAAAACTGTCTCTATAGTAATAATATAGCTGTACTATACTAGTAATGGTAGTATAGTTTTAATATAGCCATGTACAAAATGACAACAGGCAGGTATACGCTGATAAAAATGTATTATTGTTAGTTTTTTTAATAAAACCACCGCGAATTATGATAATAATTTTATTTATCTCCTTTACTATTATAGCCTTTAGTTTATTATTATTAGTGTTTTATCAAAAGCCCCATGATGATAATAATAATAAGAAGAACAATAATAATACACATTTGTATTTGTTTTGGGGGGTAATTCTGTTTGTATAAGTATTACCTGTTATTTATTTAAATGTATTTACAAGTGGCCTTTTATTTTTAAATTTATTTATAGTATTATTTCTTTGATCTTTTTTTTTTATCTATTGTTTTCTTTCTATTTATTTCAAACAATCACGTGACCCTGTTGTATAAAAACACAATTATTGTCTGCACTATAAGAGCACGTCACATTGATGCTCGTATGTTTAGTCGCAGATTTAAAGAGAGAGAGGGAGAAATCCAATGCAGGATCCTCGGCTCCCCCTGATTATAACCCATCCCGGGGTAATTTCTCACCGGTGCTGGCTAATCTTTGTTCTTTGTGAAGATAATAAATAGCCTAATCGTTATCAGCGAGCTGCTGGAGGTGTCGCGGAGAATGGGGCTGATCGGCCCCGGGAAATAGGCTCCAAAGTGCCGCGGAATAAATGCCATTTCTTATCTCCCTCCACCAGATTATCGCCGCCTTTTCAAACCCCGCACAACACACGCATCTAATGCGGGGAATGCATCATGTGCTGGGAGCAGATCAGTGAGAATGATTGATAGATTGATGGATAGATATGTGGTGGTGGAGGTGGGGATGGAGGGGTAGCGTGGTGTTGGCTATTATTTACAAGTTTAATGTTCTGCATGTGCGAGGTCTGTATTCTGTGTATTTAGGCAGCATTATGCACACTCGCTCTTTTTTCTCCCTGATTTTTGAGGTTATCTGAAGGAGCCATCTGAGGTTCCGGTTCTTTGTTGGGATCTTATTTCTTTCATGTTGGATTTGACTGGATAAGAGTTAAACAGACTCAGCCGCTTCCACACAGGGACACAGAGATAGATGTGAATATATATATATCTGTTTTCATCTGCTGCAAATTTAGTCAGAAATGAGCCACGTGTACTGATGTGACACAGCCTGGTTCCACACAGGCCTGCTTCGATTTACTGGAGAAATGAAACTCAGGGTGTTGGATTTTTTCTTCTTATTTTATTTTATTATCTTGATTTGAATCCTAAAAAAACAACTTAATATGGTTGTTGAGTTCCAATCTTGAATAGTTCTGCTTGAGAGCACTGAAGGTAATTTGATTTGGCCTGTAAGTGTTATTATGAGCCGCATGTGATATAAGCTTAAAGTTCCATATTCATGCCAGCATCTGTTTGATAGTTATAGATATATAGCTTATATTACTATTTCATAATTTCACTCAAACCCCTACACACTAAGTTTTGAAAAGTTAAAACAAGAAATCATGTTTTACATTTATTCTATTTTGGTTTGTCCAAACAAAAAGATTGAAAAGTAATAGTAAAAATATTAAAATCTACCGTTCTCTGAAAAAAAAATCACCTTTTCTCCATCTCAAAAGCGATGGTTCCATGTCTCGTAAAGAATAAACTAATATAAAATAAAACCTTTTCTAAGAATAGGCACAAAGAACAGAGAAGAATCGTTTTTCAAGAGTCGTGCAGGAGTGTGTGTGTGTATGGGGGGGGGGGTTGACCAGTAATGGCAGAAAAGGTATTTTTCCAATATACACAAACTGGATTCTTAATAACTTGGCAGCTGCAGCAGCCCTGGGTGCCGCTGATGGTCTCCAGGGTAACACAGATAACAGCGCAGTCATTTTCCATATCTTACAGTCTATTATATTCAAGGATTAGTTCTCCTTCCCCGAAAAGGTCAAACATAAAGTCAAGCCAGCAAGGAGTGCTCCTCCTCGTCCTCCTCCTCCTCCTTCTCCTCATCCTTCTCCACCTTCCTCCTACACTGACAGAGCATTTCCCATTTTTTCCCATTATCTATTAAAACCAGTGTGATGACCTTTGCTGACACGATGCTTTGATAGATGCAAACCTCCCCACAGAAGACGTCCCTGCATCTCCTTTAATATTCTCATATGGACCTCAGTGTTCGACTTCAACATTGATTTCCTCTGGTGTTATCTCCTCGGCTGGGTCATCGCTGTGTTTGTATTATCCATCTAAAATCATATCATCTCCTTTGTTTGCCATGACCCAAATATTGCTTTCTCTTGACTCAAGACACAAAAACAAAGATAAGATGATACAGAGTCACATCAGAAGCACATTCAGGGACAATACCTCAGTCCTCGGTGCATTTCAACAGTCTGGGATTGTCAGCGGCCTCATTCACAAAATATCCTATGAGGTCAAGTGTCGCCTCTTACTGGAAGATTTAGGAGACACTTCTCAGCCCTTGAGTAACTTTCATGTTTTCACTTCAAGACAAATTCAGAAAGCACTGAAAGCACACAGAAGTTAGAGCTGATCACTGGTCAGTCCCTGACACCTGTTCACAATCAGTTTGATTCTCTATTGATGCTCATCACATCAGTGTTAAAAATAATGGCTCATACAAAGCATTTTTATTGTAATTGCCAATAATAATGATGGAATATTCAAACTTTCAAAAGGTTTAATCTAATTTAATTTGTATTTGATATAATTCTTTTTTGAATATTTTTTCATTTAATTAACTTTGTTTTTAATTATTTAAACTAATCTACACTTTTCATCCATTTTAATATAAGACTTGATATAAGTCAATTTTATTTAAATGTAATTAAAACTATTTGCCAATTGATATAATCAGGTCGTTCGATAAAATTCAAAATGCACTTTAAAAGTATTTTTCGTTTTCGTTTTTAATTTAATTGAATTTGTTAATTTGTTATTTTATTTCCTTTTTTCATTTTATTTTATTTAATCCAAACTACTACAATCTAGTTTCTTCTCACATCTTATGTATTGATTAATATTTTATTTCACCTTCACTGACACAAAGAGGTCAAAGGTCTGGTGAGTACGTTCACGACTGTCTGGTTTTCTTTACGTTGAACCTTTTGCTCCATTCAGGACCACTGAGGGTGAAGTGAGACACGTTACTGGATGTTGGAATAAACAGACGGACAGCGACACCTGGTGGAGGAGAGCTGGTCACTTCATTCTTCATCCTACGTTATCCATTTTTCAAGTATGTCAATTCCGTTTAAATCATGTTTGATTCATGCAACTGTGAATAAACCTTTTTTGGCTTTAATGTGAGACTTTTACTTCACACAAGTAAAGTTTTCTGCTACTTCATATGTCTGTTCACAGGCAAATATTTTACTTTCACTCCATGACATTGATTTGAACATTTTAGATTCACATTCAGATCAATACATAATATCATATACATCTAATTATGTTTGTTAAAATAACACCGGATACGTTCTTATTGATTCATCAGTTGCATCATTAGATCTTACATCAATGCATGAATAATATACATTTCAAATACATAATATAATATATATTTTTCTGAAATGTGCCATTCCACATAATATGTCCTTCGTTTCCTCTGTAATGTTTGATGCGAATACTTTGTACTTTTACTCAAGTAAGATTTTAAATATATGACTTATATTTTTGAAGGTCAAATTATACAATACACAAACTGTTTCTACTCTGGTGGTTTACACACATCTCTCTACTTTCACATTGTGTTGTCTGGACGAGGCCTTTTCATCAGAGGTCAAAGGTTCGTTATTTGACTTCCTGTCTGGAGGGCAGCAGGAAGTGAACGTTTACATCTTGTCACTGACAACCTGTCCATCAAACTCTGTGACACTGGAGCTGTCCAGGGAGTTTCAGAATTTAACACCGCCACCGCAAATTGCTTTTATTTTGTCTTTGCACGAAGTTCCAGTTCCTGTGTGTGTGTGTGCAGGTCAGCACTGAATTTCATGATGATCCATTCAATAATTGTTGACACATTTGAGTCTGGATGAAAGTGTTGGACTGACTGAGTGACATCGTCATCGCTGGATGGCCCCAAGCTTGTTTAAAGTGAAAATGAGCTGAGGTGGATCAGTAATGTCTCTTGTTTATCTCAGTGTCTCTGTCAGTCAGTCAGGAAGTTTAGTTCATGTGTCACAGAGGAAACTGAGTGACAGCGATGACCCGACCTCCAGACACATTCACACCTTGGACAGCAAATACTTTATACTTCAAAATCTGTGTGCTTCATAGTGTTAGAGTGTGTACCTACGTGTGTGCAGTGTGTGTAGTGTTTTTGTGTGTCTCTCTGCTCAATCTGTGTCTGATCCTCAGTGACTGTGAATGTTTGAATACCCTGATGGCTGCTTTACGTAAGCTGATCCTGCCACACACACACACACACACACACACACACACACACACACACACACACACACACACACACATGCACGTCTCTCTATGGTTGTGAGGAAACTCATTGGCATAATGTATTCCCTAGCCCTTAGCCTAATCTTAACCAACTCTTAACCCTCAAACAGCCCACTGAATTTATGAAGACCACCCAAAATGTCCTCACGACATCAAATGTCCTCACAATGATGGCATTGAACCAAAATTGGCCTTCATAATTATAGATAGAGATGCACACCAACACACACGCACACGAAACAACATCCCATTCATAGAGGAATTCAGTGTACCCCTCTGCTATTCATAGATGTTGAAGTTTCAAAATGTGTGTGTGTGTGTGTGTGTGTGTGTGTGTGTGTGTGTGTGTGTGTGTGTGTGTGTGTGTGTGTGTGTGTGTGTGTGTGTGTGTGTGTGTGCGCGTGTTTCTTTGCCACAACTCTCTGCAGGTGCAAGACTGAGAAAAAGAGAAACACAGCTGACCATTAGGCTGCTTTACCACATCCTCTGTACTCTACTGTAGTGCACACTCACATGCATGAAAACACACTCCTCTCCTTTCTGTGGATTACGATGAGCTGCTTCTGGCCTCCTGTTGGTGTCTTTCATATGTAGGCACAGTAGGTACTGTCAGTTTCATCTCCTCTCTCTATTCTCTCCTTCCCATACACATCAGACTGACAGTGTTGTGCATTAGAACTGAAACAGTCAACAGCAGAGACTCTGATGTGCCTGTTAACTGTCCTCATTGTAAAGTCAATCAAACAACGACAAAGAGAAATGAATGACACAAAGAGACATAAAATATCACAAAAAAAACAGAATCCGAACCACCACAAACAAATGCAACTGAAACAATTACAACTACAAAGACACACAAAATGGCCACACACCAGAAAGATTTTAAACACACAGAGACACAAAGCTACAGTAAGAAACGCAGCCACATCATTATCACTGGGGGCTCTAATCCTGGTTCTTCCTGTGTGGAGTCAGTGTTTCCCTGTGTGTTTCCTTCAGTCATATGACATGATTGGGGTTAGGTTGATTTGAGACTAAATTGACTAAAGGGGTGAAAGTGTGGAAGTGTTTGTTTGTCTCTGTATGTCAGCCTTGTGATATGCCAGCTGCCCCGCAACCCTCAAAGGACAAACAGTAATGGATGGATGATTGGATCATTGTCACTTGTTCTTCCGTTTGGTTGTCTTGCTCCTGTAAATGTTGGACCTTTTACATGTCTCTCATAATCAAACCATGCAAACAGAATTCTGTGAATACGTCCTTATGATGACGAGTCTCAATCTACGACCACACATTGTTGCACTTCTAACAAAACCACGACACCTGTGTGATATATAAAGAGCTAGAAGCTAGAAGGGCACTCAGAAGCCACAAACCTCCCACCGAGGTGACAATGTCCAATCTCTCCCCAAAAAATGTGAGGATCCACATGTTTATCCAGAGCTAGTCCAAACACACAGGTTCTTCTTTGGGTGATGCTCCACCCCTCCACTCATGGAAATCTGTGCAGTAGTTTTAGAGTTAGACAAACAAACCGATGGTAATGAAAACATCACCTCCTTGGCAAAGATGATTAATGACATCATTAGAAAATATGGACTTGATGCACTGTATATTGTTACAAAATATAAAAATATGCTTTCATTTAAACTGTAATGCATTTGATACGTTAAGAATGAACAAAAAAAAGTTAGTCTTTAGTTCTTTATCATATTGAAGGCTTCAGTTTGTATAGAGAAGAGTTGAGCATGGAGTGAACACAGTCCTGAGCCTGTCGTCATTTCACCAGGCCTTCTCTTCACAGTCCTCACCTCAGACGTGTGAAGTCATTCAGGGTCATGTAATCTTGCTGCACAGTCAAAGCATGCAGTCTGTTTTGATTCCTAACTTTAAGTAACCTGTACAAAGGAGAATATCAGCTATAAAAGATTCTATAGATTCAATAGTATGAGTAGAATAAATTAATTCAGTGTCACACACAGCACAGCTCCTGGTGTCTCCTCCCCCCTCCCTGTGAAACCTCTGCCGTCTTGCGCAGGTTTAGAAATGATGAGAGATGGAGTGAGGCCTGCCACATGGCCTCTGTGTCCTCCCTCCCCTCCTCACCCCAGCTCCTCACCACATCAGGATACACTTGTTCTTGGTGAATTCCGGTTTCAAACGGAACGCTGCCTCTGCTCTGCTTTTCTGCACGACCAGTATTAAGAGCAGGCACATGCTGTCTCTCAGTGGCCCTGCGGTCAGGGAGGGCGAGCCTCCAACAGCCCGTTACACTCGCACACCTCTACAAACCATCACCCGCTCCTGCTTCCTCCCCTGGGCCTTCCTCACCCCTGACAGTCCCCCAGTGCACGACCTTATCACCATGAGAGCAGATTAATGAGTGAAAGGTTCTGTCCACTGCAAACCGCTGAGTTCATCACGTCCTCTCACCTTTTTTCACGTTGTCACATCACCAAATCATTTTCTTCTGGTTGCACACCGCTGTTGAGCCTCAAATTCAGTATCCTAAAATCCCACTTTAAAACTTTATTTTAATATTACAAACACATTCTTTAAATTTCTCAAACTGTTCTCACTGGAGACTGTTTCTACTCTTTGACCTCTAACCTCAACCGTTATGCCCCTAGCGTTGAAAGAGAGACACTGCAACCCATTGTCCATTTTTTTGTTTTCGGTTTATTGATTTAACATGGTTAAAAGTTATTGAACTCACCATGTTTTCAGTGGGATACGGTTTGGAAGAAAGTGCACATAAGTGAGACATCACACCCCCAACAGAAACACATTGTACTAAACATAGAGGCTTTAATACACAGACATATGACATCATCAACACAGCAGGTTTAAACTCTGGGTTTGACCCAGTTATTGTCTCAGACTGTTTACTTTCACATAGAACACAATAACTATTGTTCTGTCATTTCTATACTTTTTTTTACTAGACTTTGTGTTCCACCCTCATCGTGTTTAAAACCGAGTCAAAGTTTCTCCTGGGGAAGGAAGAGCCAGCAAGAAAAAGGGGAAATCTTTTCCCAGTTTCCTCTTTGCTAAACAACATTGCCCCCTGCTGTTAATCAGATAAATCTCTTGGCCACCGTTTCATTTGTTGTGAGAAGCTTTGAGCAGCAAACTTGTGCAGCTACATTAAATCCTGCCCTGTATGAAACTCTTCTTTCTTTCATTTTCATTTGTTTTACACAGGTTCAGTTTGTATCTCAGCTAAATCTGGAGCTTGCACTCAGTAAAGTGACACAGTAGAGTCTTAATCTGCATCATACTGTCCCTATTTACCCAGAGTGAGACTGATTAATTGATCAGTTAGCTCATCATAACTGAAAATAGATAGATAGATAATGCCTGAGTAGATTATTTGAAAGATTCATTTCAGTTACCATTTGGAGATCTGTTCATTCATACACATAACGACAGATAATCTTCAAACTTGGTGGATTGATGCAGTACGGCTCAGGCAAGAATCCATTACATTTTGGGGCAGATCTGGATCAGTTCATCATTGTGAGATAAGGTGTTTTTCAACATGTTCCTTGATTTCTCAGAGAATGTATCTTGATGACAAAAAAAAATCTGACATACGTAGGGGCTGATATTTATGAGTGTGTGGATTTTGTTGCAGATCCAAATAAAAACCTGGATCTAGTTAATTTACTTGTGGTTTCATAAGGGGCCTTGTTGGAGGTATAAATTCATTGGGTGCTATTCTAGTTGTTTATGTGATTATCATAACCATTCGAACCAGAAAATACATATTTCATGTGTCTCTGAGGGTGCAGTGGTTGCTGTGTGTATGCGGATCAACACAGTGTTATAACATAAATATATGTAGGCTTATGTTTTCAATCTTGTGGCACGCAGAAATAAATGACAGGGGGCACAGAGGAACTTCCCTCAGAGGAGCCCTCACTGTGCTTCTCGGAGGGATGTGCACAGCTAACCGCTGGCCAGGCTGGTGCTTCCGGCCCTGGGGCAGCAGCCGCTGCCGGTAGCCCTCACACCCTGCAGCAGCACCACTATCACCCTACTCCAGACACTGTGCCAGGATACTGTGGTGACACAACCCTGAGCCTGTTCCTCGCTTGTCAACATGACTGATGAAAGCAGTGAGGAGGAGGAGGAGGAGGAGGAGGAGGAGAGGAGAAGAGGACACGACGAGTAATTTATATTTAAAGAATTTAAAAAATGTTCTGGCAGATAATGTGATAATGAGGGCATGAATGACAGAGAATGAATTAACGAATTAGTGAAAATAAAAAGAGCAGGAGAGCAGAGTTAACAGTGATTTATTTTTATATATCAGTGATAACATGAGGTGAAAATCTTGTTTTAGGAATTTGAAAGTTTCATTATACCACTCACTTCAGTATCTCTCAAAGACAATACCTTTATATGGGCCAACAGGACCTTTGCCAGAATCTAAATTAAAGTTATCTTTAGGTTTATGTCAGCTGGAGAAAACTGGTAAAGGAAAATACAAGACACATGGACATGAAGCTTCATATTCAGCCTTTCCAGTACAACCAGTAGCCACCAGGGGGCAGGATATGGTGCCTTTCACCTTTTAACCTTATGTTGTTTTACCCTGTTTTGCAACAAAACACACACAAGGACACACATTCAAAATCAAAAGGGAAAGCTGATATGTATAATAGCATATATGGATGACTGATCTTGATTACTTTTGGTTAACTGTGTGTGTGTGTGTGTGTGTGTGTGTGTGTGTGTGTGTGTGTGTGTGTGTGTGTGTGTGTGTGTGTGAGAACAGGGAAAAGGGTTACATAACAACAATTAAGGCGGCATGATCAAACAGCCATTTTATTCTGAAATTGTTTTAATGAAGTCAAGCACATCATGCACTTCTATGTGCTGAGAGAAGCCCTTCAGTATCCTGTGTGATTGTGTGTGTGTGTGAGTGTGTGTGAGTGTGTGTGTGTGTGTGTCTGTGTGTGTGTGTGTGTGTGTGTGTGTGTGTGTGTGTGTGTGTGTGTGTGTGTGTGTGTGTGTGTGTGTGTGTGTGTGTGCACATGAATACAGGCATGTCATAGTGTGTGTATTAGTGGTGTATGTGAAATACCGTAGCTGCTCGAGAGTCTGTTCACTGTGTGTGTGTCTCTGTTTAGGCCCTCAGCCTCCACTGGTTAATATTAGAAACACTGCTTGTTGGAGCGACTGACAACTTATTATGTACACTGCTAAAATAGGTGCAGCAATTTGCACACACACATGCACATACATGCACACACAAGTCAACCTCAGTGCTCACACACCAACTCTAAACTCCCAGAAAAGCCTTTGTGAAGCGCAGCAAGAGGGAGCTGCTCGCCTGACGCCGATGTGAAAAAGCAGGGGAGGCTGTGTGTGTGTGTGTGTGTGTGTGTGTGTGTGTGTGTGTGTGTGTGTGTGTGTGTGTGTGTGTGTGTGTGTGTGACTTGATAGTAGTGGGCGAAGGGTGGGTATTTGGAGTAAATGACAATAGGATGAACCTTGCAGGGGTCACCAGCAGTGTCTCAGCATCAGTGTGTCTCAGAATCAGTGTCTCAGCTCCTGGGAAAGTGGTGGGATGAGAAAAGTGGTTTCTCCAAAACTGGGCTTCTCTCTGTTGACTGTCAAACCATGAGTTCTGGGTTTGGTTCTGGAGGTCACAGCCCGTCTGTTGCATGAATGACACAGTGATGGAGTTTGAATTTGTCAGTCTCCCTCTACTGCATCACAATGACCTCTTGACTTCAGGAAGTAAATACAACTAAATTACATTGACTTGGCTGGTGGTGGCATATACACATTCCATAAATCCATGCATTTACATAAATATGTTTTGTGTTTACTCTTTATTGTGCTGTATGTGCATGTGCAGCGTTGCAATAAATTCATCCTCTATATGTAAACAACATTTGTATCTATACACTGAGCATCCTAGTGATTGAGTCAGTTACCACAGACAGTTATTTTTTAATGTGCGTAAAATGTAGAACAAAAACACAAACAGCTACAGTTATTTCAATATCTCTTTCTTTGTTTCTGTGCCAAGGTTTAATCGTAGACCCATTTTAAAAGATGGAAGACACGTCTCCACTTCCTCCCGCTATCCTGAAATGAAGCCAAAATATCCCAGATTCAAATGCCGCCATCTTGCACATGTGGAGCAGTAGCGACCAGGGAATGGAGATGGAGGTCTCACCAATCCATGCGTTTGACCAAACATGAGTACGTCTCAGCTGTCAATCATAAAGTTACACCCCTTTTTATATCATTAAATAACTTTAGCCCTTTAACAAACATCAGTGTGATAAGAACTACCTAAAGTGACAGAAACCATCTTTGAGAAGAATTTATTTGTCTTTTTAGTTTGGTCGATGTCTGTCGGGGTTTATAACCTGTACTGCAGCCAACCACCAGGTGGCGATTGAGACACTTTGGCTTCACTTTGGGGATGTCATAATGTCCTTTATGTACGGTCTATGGAGTAGCCCCATAATTAACAGTAGTATAATGTAATGTGGAGTTTAGCCTCAAACAGTCTGCTAGTGAATATGAAATATTATTTAAACAGTATCTTTAGTATATTTTTCTTGAATCTATTAGCTGCCGTCTGCATGTACTTCACAAGCTACACGGGAGCTGTTCTAAACACAGTGATAACTCTGTAACTCTATATCTCACATCTGTGACTGACATGATCATTACAGTCAGTTGTGCCACTTATTTTCAGTTGAGTCATATTAGATTTAGGACGTCCCCACAAAGTTCTTAGGTCTCGTTTTCATCTCCACCCTCTTGAAGGAATAGCGTTCTCCAGTCTGTCCGTCTGTCAGGATGTACCACGTCCCCCAGTAGATACCGTTGGTCACACCACTGTAGCGCCCAATGTAGTACCGTCCATTCAGGTTGGCCGCCAGGCAGGCATCGAACCACCAGCCTGTGCCATAGTACTGACCACAGTTTCCTGCTGCGTAGCGGTCATGATCCCGGTCAGCAGTGCTGAAGGATCTGCCGTCGTGGTTGTAGCGTTTGCTGTAGCTCAAGGCGTTGCCTGCATCTCCAGAGTATTCACGAGCTGTCAGACGATACCTGGATGAAAATAAAAGTAACTCATGATACATCTGTCTTTTATGAGTGTACTGTGGAACCAAGACAGAGACACCTAACCTAAACAGGACTCTAGTAGTATAATATCACATCTAATTAGGTGTCAAAAAGTGCCAGTGTTTTGAGACTTGTGTTCATGTTTTCTGTAATTTTGGTTTTAATGTGTTTTTTGATGCATTAAAAACAGATTTACAGATTTAGTCATGACGGTTCTTAAGTATTGTTTAGGGGTTGAATATAAGTGTGTGTCACCTCTGTGCCTCTGAGGCCACTTTGAAATTGTTGTAGGTAGCATGGCGTCTCTGTTGGTGCCAGTCCTCCAGCTCAATCCGGAGCTGGTGTTGGCCGACAGAGGTGAGGGCGGTCAGTGCTGCGTTCCCCAGCCAGTGGTCTCCCTGCGGACTCCCAAAGCCCTCCCGGTATTCCTGCCATGTCCTGTTGAAGTTCAGGGAACCGTCCTGCCGATTCTGGACAACCGTCCAACCACCGCCCGCCGTCTCCATGTCACATTTAGCCTGAGCCATAACAAAGACTTTGATATTATAAAGCCTAGATTTTGCTGATCCACAGACAGCTTAAACATCTCTAAAAGAAGCAGAGCGGTGTGTGTGTATGGGGGGGGGGGTCTGTGTGTGTGTTTATGAGTGTATCTGAAATACCTCCAGTGCCGGCCTATGCAGGTCAGGCTGGATGGTGTAGATTCCACTGTCTTTGATGCCGAGCCTGTAAATCTCTGCACAGTCCTGAGGATGTAACCTCTCCAAAGGGGCGACTGAGAAACACACACAGGACATTTTCTATTCCAACTTATTTGTCCACATTAACTGCATCATGTGACCACTCCTCCAGCCCATACCTGTCAGTGGGTGTTGTGTGATGCTCTTCAGGAATAGCAGCAGGTCTTTCTCCCCCTCTCTCCCCACTGCTGCACTTTCTGTGAGCCCAGAGAGAGATCAGGTTTATCAGTGAGGCACATCACGCTGTCGTCAGGGTCAGAAAACAGATGCTTTGTCTTTATTTACTGTGCAGAGAGCTCCCTGTTTGTTTGATAACTCTTTAAAGCTTTTTTCACATCTCATTCCTCTCTGTGCAGTTAAATTCCTATGCACTCACCTATGACCGACACTTAGCAGGCCTCATTGAGGTTCTGTTTACTATGTGTGGGGGGAGTGAGCATGCTGGAGTTTGTGTGTGTGTGTGTGTGCGCAGAGGTGGGAAGTATAAATGTGTACTACTCACCTAGTCGTTTGGCCATTGCCCCAAGGGCCTGGCTGTGACAGTGGAGGTCACACTCTGTCAGCACAGCTGCCATTAGAGCCAGGATGGCTCCCAGAGAGTTGCTCTCCTGGCCCCCTTGACTCCAGGCCCCTCCCGTTTCCTGGAGAGAGTGCATGCAGCGCTGCAGCTGAACGAGACGCTCTTTGACACCTCCAGTCTGCAAAGGCAACGTTTGCAGGGTTAACTGCTGTCAATTCCTCCATATTCTTCAGTGAAATGTTATATATCTATAAATGTTGAGTGAAAAGAGTTGTGCATGGTTGTGCATCATTGACATGAGGCTTATAGCTGAGTGGCCTGTTCTGTGTCACCCCTAATCTGTCTCTTTACACTTACATCAGCCATTGTGATCGTGTCCCTCGTGCACCTGTTGCTGCATGAGCTCATCACAACCATATGATGAGGACATTTTTAAAGCGGACCTAATTTTATCCCTTCTGTGACTGTCATTGCTGACTGTCATTGCTCCATGGTTGTTAGGTGGTGCCAAGTTAAGTGTGCCGCCTGTCCCACAAGAGAGGACCTGCTGACCTGTGTCTGATAGTCCCCCGCTAAGTCGTTGTTGGCATACGTGAATGAACAGAGCTGCCTCGTCTTGTCTATTTGTCCCATGTCACTCTTAAATGACTGAGAAACATCTGATTAAAAATGCATTATCTCACTTTTCTTATCACAAAAATTTTCTATAAATTGAAAAAATGCATAACCTAACATTTGATTCCACTTACCTTAGGCTGAACCTGGGGGGACTCATGCCTGTGCTCCACCCGCCGCGGAGCGTCTGAGATGGCTGGAAGTGAAATCCCCATCCGACAGGCCGCTGTCCCAGTCTGACCCTCACAGGCCCCACTGCCCGCTCCTGCCCCCATCCCGGGTGGCATGGGTGCAGCCACCAGACTGTCCCTGCAAGGAGGGTGTGTGCAGGCTGGGGATGCATCTAAAGACAGCAGGGTGCCCACATACAGTGACAGCATACCAAGAGAACCAAAAGGAATCATGGGAAAATGGAGGCTTTTCCTCAACTTTGTTTTAATCTCTGGAGCAGTGGTCCTGCCTCCCTCCTCCAGGCTGATTCACAGCTTCTCCTTAAATCTCAGTAAGTGCCTCTTCAGGTGGAAAGTGTGCCCTCTTCTTTTTCTCCAGATATTTCTATTGCTGTGTTCTATCTTCTTTTTTCATCCTCTTCTTCTTTCCTTTCTTCCTCACTGCTCGTCCTCTTTCTCCTGCTCCTCTCAGTTAGTGAGGTTGCTTTGGCTCAGATTCCTAGATAACTGCGGCACTCTTTGCTGTCTGACACAGACCAATGCACCCACCCCCTGATGCACACACACGCACACACACACACACACATTTGTACATCTATATTAGTGAGGACACTCATGGGCATAATGTATTCCATTGCCCCTTAGCATAACCTTAACCATCAAAACTAAATGCCTAATCCTAACCTGAACCAAATTCTAACCCTAAAACCAAGTCTTAACCCTCAAACAGCCCATTAATTAATTAGTGGGTCAGAAAGTGAGGACCAGCCAAAATGTCCTCACTCTGTAGGTTGTAGGATTCAATTGGTCCTCACAAAGATATCTGTACAAATACACACACACACCCAGGCAAACAATCTGTCCATCTCCTCAACTCATCTCCATCTTGCTCTTTTTGATTCCCATACAGCCACAAAGTTACACATACACACACACACACACACACACACACACACACACACCTCAAATTTGGACAGAATTGCTGCAATGTCTTGAACACAAAATGTGAAATTATGAATACCTTTCACAGATTAACACACTTTGCATTAATGTTTTATTCCTCTCCAGCAGCATGAACTCAGCCCGGACAGACCTCATACCTTCAACCATTAAGGTGCATCAGTGACACTGTTTGCAGAGATGAAAATGCAGCAGATGCTTCAAATATGTGGCTCCTTCCTTCCTCCCTCTGTGCTATTATCACGTCCTTTTGTAATGCCAGTATTTGTGTTTACAAACTGAGTTCCAAAGAGGCCATAAAGACTTGACATTCAATAGGTGTGAGACAGAAGGAATTCCTCCATAAACACAAGAGTCGCCCCAGTCATCAGGGCTCTGCACAGGCACACTCCCAATAACAAGGAGGACAAACACACATAGACACACATGTGGCCACAAAGAAGACGGAAATCGAGATGAGAATTCTGTTAGGTTCAGATAATGTCATAATAGGAAGCCAATGGCAGCTCAGTTTTGTTCTTAAAGATTGAAGGGTTTAATGAAGGGATGGGAGCCAATTTTAATTGTTACTATTTTCACATATTGATACATGGCTGGAAGTGAAAGGTTTGAGCAGCCCTCCTTTTCGGGACAGATTAATGTCTTAAATCTAGCCTTAACCTAACCACAACTTCCATTTTACCTCCAAACTTAATCAGGTTTTACCTCATTGGCACCGCACTGTGGTCCCCATGAGATCTACTGGTCCTGACAAGGCCAGTGTTCGTGCTGGAAAAAGTCCTAAAGAGGCAACACAAATCAATAAATACAAACACAGTCACCTGTCTGTTGTATTTACTGTGTCTGTGTGTTTATTAATTGTCAAAGCCTCTTCTCATATTTTCTGTGGATTACGATGTGCAGCGCCTGGCTTCCGGATCCTTTCTTTCATGTGTGTTTGTGTCAGTAGGTATTATCAGATTAGATAATCCTTTGATTTGAGAAAAGGTCTGCCTGATCAGCATTCTCAATCTCATCACCTTTCCTCTCATTCGTCTCTCCATACACACCAGACTGGCAGTGAGGTGGATTAGAATGGAAACAGTCAACAGCAGAGACTCTGACTACAGAGGGAAACTGATGAGAAGCATTATCACCAGATATTTTCTCTAGCATGAAGGTTTTGATCTCTTCTTAGGGTTATAAACACACACACATACATGTCTCTCTACATTTGTAAGGACAGTCATAATGCATTGCTTAGCCCTTACCCTAACCTTAAACATTACAACTAAACAAGCCTTTGAAAAAGTAAGTCTTCACAAATACATAAGTACAAGTACACACACACACATAGGTCTCAGGGTGTCCCAACCTACGTATGTGTAATGACCTTTCAAATTAATTTCAAATATGACATTTTATTTGTATAGCCTATATTCACAAACCACAAATGTTTCACAGAGATGAATGGAGCAGTAATGACAGAGGTGAAGGTTAGACAAAGTTTGGGACAACTGCTTCGCTTGCTCCACTTATTTAAAATAATCTGGCAGTGCCCTCTAGTGGTGACTTTCCCTTTTGACAGTGATTCAGCACAATGAAGCAACACATTCACAACATGCTGCTGATCATATGAAGAGGAAAAAGTGTCACTAGTGTTTCTATTTTGTCACTTGTTTGTGTAATTTCTCTTTTTTATTTACATGTTTAAAATAAATAAAGATAAATACAGTTGCTATTATTATCATTATCATTATCATTATTATTATTATTATCATTATAGCTGCTGTTGTTGTTGTTGTTGTTAGTATTCCTGTGATTTCTTTCCTTTGATGTGCTCAGAGGAGTAGAATGTTCACAGTCACATTTTGTTTTCTGTGCTGGTGGGCGGGGACAATTCAAATGAGCTGCGCGTGACGTAGGACGCAGACGTAGTGTCGGAGGAGGAAGTGAAAGGGGAAGAGAGCAGCAGCAGCAGGTCTCCAGGCAGACTAGCTTCTAACAAAGTGCCAAATTTAATCATCTAAATCTGCCTCCTCCGTCTACGACACTG
This sequence comes from Paralichthys olivaceus, assembly GCF_024713975.1. Taxonomy (NCBI): domain Eukaryota; kingdom Metazoa; phylum Chordata; class Actinopteri; order Pleuronectiformes; family Paralichthyidae; genus Paralichthys; species Paralichthys olivaceus. Next base: position 16,916,592 of record NC_091094.1, read on the forward strand.
TGGTTTTTAAGTGTTCACGTTAAGGACGACTCTGTTTTTTATTGGGATCTGAATCGAGGCGTTGCCAAACTCAATTTATCTCACGAGTTAAGTGCCAGCGAGGAAGCTAGCTAGCAAACTAACGCCTAGTTAGCCTCTGACGCTAGCTCCCTCCTGAACAACAGCCCGCCCCGGTGCTCAGGTCTCCTCTCCGCTGTGCTTCAGCTCCAAAGTAAGTTTTTATCTTCCAGATAACAATCAGTTTGATCCTGTGATGAATGTTAACTCGCTCATCATCCGCTCGGTTTCCTGTCAACGCTAACGCAGCTACGGCTAATGTTAATGGTGCTGCGGTGTTTTTTCGAGAAGCTGGTTTGCGAAAACAAGGCCTGAGTCTCCTCTGGGTCCAGTCCAGCGAGGAAGGAGACGACGCTGTGCAACGAAGCTCCGTCAAGATATGTCCTCTGTCCAATGTCGAGAGTGTGGATGTGTTAGATAGTGACGTTTCCCCGCAGCCTTCATGCTCCCAGGTAGAAGCTGCAGGACGCTCACAGCTCTTCCACTGGAAACGGTCTCTGTGGTAGTCATGTTTAAAGGTGTTAGTCTGCGACTTGTTGTTGGCAGTGTTGTGTGTCGTTGTGTTCCCAGGAACACGGACTGTTGGTTGCGGTTGTGACTCATGCATGGACATGCTTCACTTTGTTTAGTCAGAGATATTTCATTTGATGATGTGGTTTCAACGCCTATTACTTGAACCAACACGTTGGGTGGAAATGTTGCCAGTGTTGTTGACGTCCAAACTCCAAAAGTCCTAATGTTTTTCAATGCATGTCATCTCACCTTTCCCCTCTGGTCTCCTGAACCTCTTTCCTTGCGTGTGGAAACAGTGAGATGTGTCCCTGCTCTGTGATTTTCTTTTTAACTTATTGCATTTGTTGACAACTTTTCATCTGAAGTCACTTGACATTAATGTAACTTGACATTAAAACTATTTCACTGTGAATTACCCACCTGGTTGTTTGGATCAGCTTCAGTTCGAGCTCATCTCACATCCGGTGACTTGATTTTTCTGATTCTTAATATTATCAGTATGTTATTTATATTATCATTATGTTCCTGCTGGCACTGTCAGCGTGTCTCTTTTTTCTTTTTTCCACATGTTGCATAGACGGCTGTATTGCACCATATACCCTCCAGTTTGTCCTGGAGTGGTGTACTTCATTGTTTACAGTTGAATTCGCAGGATTTTGCGTAAGCTCATGTGAAAAACATCATTTTTCTGAAGGATCTGTCTTTCTATTTAATACAGCTCTGTAATATAACGGCAGAGGTCCAAGATGTTGTGAGTTTACATAAACTTTGGCTTCACAATATACTACACATACTAGAAACTATTGGTGCTGTTATTAGTTATTGTTTCAACACAATTGGTTTATCTGACATGACATCATTTGGCTACCACAATCACATGGTTCTTTAGGAAACATGAAGATGGCCTAACTAACTGACAGCGATGGACAGAGCATTGAGCAACATCTGATCTCAGCTGTCCTAATCTATATTTAGTCCCTAGTTTGTTTTTTATGGTTGGTGTGCCTGCATCATAAACAATATATCATTTACAGTTGTTGATCAGCTGAAATTGAGTAAACAAGTAACTTTAAACTAGAACCCATTTCTTTTTGCAGGATAATTGTAAACACATTCATCCAGACGCACTTGTATATTTACAATTCAGTGTTCCATCAGAAGTACAGTAAATTGTGTGTACCTGTATATATTTATATATGATATTAAGTAACAACACAGATTTTCATTAACTCGCAAATACTGTACAGATTTTTCGGTTTGTTACAAAATGCTAACATTTGTATCAGTCGAATTTTCCAGTTAACACTGATGTTGCAATTGTAATAAAATGAATCAGGTGAGAGACTTTCATCCGATTTCAAACTAAGGCTCCAGTCACAGACCATAATCTGCGTTCAGGAATTGATGTTTTACGCTCCGTTGTCTGTGAAAGCATCAAGATGTGGGATGTGATTGCTCTGTTGTCATGTGACTGGGTAGAGTATGCCCAGGCTTCAGTGATGTGCTGTGGTTCTTGCTTCTGTCAGCTCCTCTCCACAGTATGCTAGTCACTGGAGTGCTGTGCTTAGTCCACCCACAAAGAATGCAAGTGTACTTTACAGCTCCAGATGGGAACTGAAGTGTTTGTGTTTTAAGGTTAAGTTTAGAATCAGGATTTATTTTCACGGCTCACAATTTAGTGTAAAATCAACATTTTCGTGTGTTTTTAAAATGTTTTTTTAAAGTATTGTTGATTTATGTTCTATCATTTGTTTACCATTGAAACCAAACATTTCCAAAAAAAGGGGCAATACTGATAGTGAAAGGATTTCCTCATCCTCCCATAACCATCCTACAAGTTAACAGTTTTTTAACCAAAATTCTTGTTTAATTGGACGTCAGTAGTGACTCGTCTCACATATTTATTTTCTCTAACAGTTATACTTTGTCAAACTTCAATCTTTCTGATTGCAGCATATGTGACAGCTATGATTCTGATTCTCTATATTTGTTTCTGTTCATTCAGCTTAGGTGAGGCAGTCTCACGTCTTGTAATGTTAGGGAAAACCCGAACTTACATGACGTTCAGATAGGAAGTGGTCAAGTTTTCTGTTAGACTGTTGTGTAACAGGTTAGTGCGCTTCACAGAGACAGATGAAAGTGATCGTTTGATTTCCCTAAAACCATCCACAGAACGGGTGATTAATTCATTTGTTGACTGACAGTTGTTCCAGTATTTTTAATTTATTTACTTGTTGCAGCCCTTAGTGATTAACACATGTAATTGCCCGTAGTCACATTTAAGATCTCCTTCATTGTTGTAGGGAAACACTGCATCTTATTCCCATCAGACATTCACTACTGCAGCCACCCTCACTAACAGCATGCACATCTACAGAGGACCGTCTAAGGTTTTGTTTCTTATCAAAATCGGTGTGCTCGAGTGTTAACGAGTAAGACAAGTGAATACGCAGCCTGTTATGTAATGAAGGTTTATTTTAGACAATCCCTCAGGACTGGAACATAGACTTCTTTGTTTTCTGTTTTACTGTTTGTTTTGTAATGAGCTGCTGTCACGATATACTGTAAATAGAGGGTGAAATTACTAATATTAGGAGGGACTAAAAAGGACTTAAGCAAATCAGTTTCTTTTTGCTGACATGCACTAATATAAAAACTGTAAAGAATAAACAATGTAGAAAATGTGAACATTTATGTTACCTTTTTACTTAAGTTTTTGCAACTTCTGTATATTTGGTTGTATTTGTTTTTTCTTCATAATAAAGTATGTAGTCAAACTGTAAAATATCAAGCCTCAATAAATTGTATTTCTCACAAGGGATTGATAAAGACAGACTTTAGCAATGTGTTTTTAAATAACTGTATATATCAGCCGATACATCAGTATAGCAGAAAAATGTTACTCCCTATTTTTGACATCAGCAATCCCAATCTTTTGTGCACAACTACCAACCACTTCTTGTGATGTTGTCCCCCCGCTGCACTTTCAAAGAGGTCAGAACATGATTTGCTCACTTGTGCTTTTGACAAAATCTCAGATCTTGCTTAACCAATTTTGATAAAAGGGAATGAAGCACATCACTGTTCACTGCTGCATTTGAGCTTTAAAAATTACACAGATTTCCTAAAGGCGTGCTGCAGTTATTGCTCAAGGTATGATTAAAAAACCACTGAGGCAACATGTATATTGTTGACCCTACAATTGAGGAAATTTTTTTACACATGCCAAAGTTGTTCCTCATTCTTTGAGCTTTTATTTTTTGATAACTACATTTGAAGGGATGACATAGTGAGATCTCATTAGTACAATATTAGATTTTTATTTGCTATAAAATTGCATCTGTGATACAATTGTGTGCACATATGAAGACTCAGACAATAAGGCTTTTTTAAATGCACATGTAGAGTGTCCCCTAACTCATGGTGAGTATGCTCTTTTAAGTGTAGTAGCTGGTCTGCTCAGTGACCGTGAGATCAGCAGAAAATGTCAGATGTGTCACTTGGTTTTGAGGAGTCTGTTCTCAAGGAGGTGACTTCCTGTGGTGTGTAAGAAGGGAAAGAGAAAGAATGATGTGGTCCTCGTGATTTGCCTGGCAGCTAAGAAAGCACATGACTGGAATAAATGGTATTCAAAGCTGATTGGTCCATGGGCAAGAAGCTCTGCATGCAAATTTGTAGACTAATGTCTCCCTATGGCCTTCTCTGCACTGAGACATATTCACTTTATTGATTTTAATGTGGTGATTAGTTTATGACTCTTTGCATGTGGAACTTACTAAAGGTTGTTTGTCTCTCTGCAGCTGCTGAAAAATGACATCCAGGAAGAAAGTGCTCCTGAAAGTCATCATCCTGGGAGATTCTGGGTGAGTCCCACCATGACACACAACGCAGAACAGCACCAGTCATCGGTTATTTATGTTCTACAAAGCTTTGTAGCAAAGCAACTAAATGAAAGGGTGTAAGTTCAGTAGTTGGATCCTCTTTTCAAGTCACTCTGTATTCAGATGACTTCCTTGTTGGCAGGAGTTATTAATGTGACACAAACTGTATCCAGGCAGAACAAGGCCTCTGCTCCTTATCAATTCAGCTTAACTATTTTTATTTGCAGAACTAACAAGACACAATCACTTCTGTTATAATAACTGTAATATCTTTATAATGCTTAGGTTCTGCACTGGGGTGTCTTAAAACATGAATGTTGTAATCGGCTTTTTGGTTGCACTTTGCTCTTTTGACATGAGATCGCTCTATGAACGGCTCAAGATGCATGACATGGTACGAAGAAGAAATGGGGTCTAAATTACATTCAAATTCCCTCTGCTCTATTTCAAGGGCCGTCAGTCAACTTGTACCACAGTTGACTTTTTCTCCTGTTCCACCACCTACAGTGTCTGTTATTCTCTTGTTACTCTCTTGTTGCTCTCTTGTTGCTCAGTGTTGGAAAGACCTCCCTCATGAACCAGTACGTGAACAAGAAGTTCAGTAACCAGTACAAAGCTACAATAGGAGCAGACTTCCTGACGAAAGAGGTGATGGTGGACGACCGGCTCGTTACAATGCAGGTGCGGCACAGTTACGACTAATAATAACTTGGATTCATGTGGCACCGTTCAGTACCAAAAGTTTTTAGAAAGTTAGAAAAATGAAACAGGACAGGAAATAATAGTGGAAATTCTAGCTGGGGATAATGAAACTTAACTGGTCAAAACCTTTGTGAACAGATTTAAAGAGTTATGTTAAACTGTCCAGAGATGGGGCATTGCTCATCTCTGCCAGGAGAGAGCTGGTTGGTGCAGGGCACAGTGAGCAGACCTGTATTTCAGGATTGTAGGTTCCTGGATGAAGTATAGGGGAGGAGGAGGTCAGACACGTACTAGGGGAATGAAGCATTAAATAATTCAAGTTTTAAAACAGCAGCATCGTTTTAGATTCTCATCATAATGCTGTGTTTGTTTCCATCTTGTCCTCACTCCTGTAATCCTCTCCATTTATTAGAATTGTTGTCTTTCTATTTTTGCCTAGATATGGGACACAGCTGGCCAGGAGAGGTTCCAGTCCTTGGGTGTTGCGTTCTACCGTGGAGCAGACTGCTGCGTGCTGGTGTTCGATGTGACCGCACCCAATACGTTCAAAACACTCGACAGCTGGAGGGACGAGTTCCTGATCCAGGCCAGCCCCAGAGACCCAGAGAACTTCCCTTTTGTGGTGCTAGGCAACAAGATCGACCTGGAGAACAGACAGGTTGGTATGGGTAGACAATGCCTTCATGATAGACACATTTTGACCCATCCTCGATTGCATTGTCCATATGGCAGACCTCCAAACACTTAGGCCCAGCTCTTGTGGATGTGTTTCACCTGTGAACATGCATACGGAGCCACGTTGAGGGTTTTAGTGCTTTAAAACACCTCTGGCTGCACAGTGTTAATGTTGCCGATGCTCTTAAATACTTGAATTGACATCAGCTTCAAGATATTTAAATGACTCTACATATTTAAATGTTGGGTTATCAAGTAGATCTTTGGAAAATTGAATAAATTGTTTGATCTGCCCAGAAGCCATCAAAGCACATTTTATTTTGCTCTTGACTGCTTTTTCTGTTGTCTTTCTTTTGATTTACTGATGTTGGATCCTTCAGCTGGGACTTCTACATTCACTTCACCGTCAGTGAGGTGTGCTCCACCTTTCTGATGTTGTCCATATGTTGTGACTGAGCTGAGTGGACTGGTTAGATTTTACATAAAGAATAAATAATCAAATTCCCATCTAGAGCAGATTGTAGAGGTCGTGCTGGTGCACAAGACTCAAGAGTGATGTTCACGTGTGTGCAACAAATGACTGGTAGTTGTAAGTCACTGTACAGATCATAGCATAGAAAACTGTTGTGTTTCTTAGCAATGTAGAATTTGGTCTGTGTTTGTCGGCTGCTGTAGAGTTTGTGTTGTTTATACACCGTGGCCTTTTCTGCTGTTTTATTTTGCTGTTAATTCTGCAAGAAATGAAAAGCTGTTGGATTTATGTAGCTTAATATTGCTACATAAACACCGGCTGCCATGTTAATTAATACATTTGTATTTATCGATTATCAGTCGTGTGGACAGGCAGCAAAGTGCCTGTGGATTTTTTGGTTGCCTTTGGTGCAGTTTTCACCCAGAACAAATTACATGTATTAAAATAGAAATAGGCCTGGCAGCCTTAATGTATTCTTTCATAGTTTTATCATCATTATTAGAACTATTCAACCCTCCCACCCCCCCCCCTCTGACTGATTTTACTCATGCTTGAGTTCCTTTTCTTTCCACCCCCAGTAATAGGTTGTCAATGTAACCCTTTAATGCTCCAAATCCATTTTTTATAAGGTATGAAAAATAGTAAATGTTCTTTTTATTGAATCTCTAAATGATACATTTACTTGTTTAAGCTTTCTATATTGATAATGCTCTTCATCTTCATACTCACAGGTAACCACCAAAAGGGCTCAGGCTTGGTGTCAGAGTAAGAACAGCATCCCCTACTTTGAGACCAGTGCCAAAGAAGCCATAAATGTAGAACAGGCATTCCAGACAATTGCACGTAACGCCCTCAAACAGGTGAGTAACAGCTGCTTTAAAAAACGAAAATGATAAATGAGTTGGTGTCATGTTTCCCTACACTGCTTATGTCTGTCTCTTGATTCCTCACAGGAGACAGAAGTGGAGTTGTATAATGAATTCCCAGAGCCCATAAAACTGGATAGGAACGACAGAGCTAAACCTTCAGCAGAAATCTGCAGCTGCTAAAGGACAACTCGGACCGTCTTCTCTCTTGGCTTTCTGAACCACCCTGTCACCGGTTACATCACCTGCACCTTGCTCCGAGGGAAAGTACTTCCCTGCTGGTCTTCCTTCTTCAAACCACTGTTCATTCCATCAACACAACCCCACACGAAGTACGCTGCAAATGGATGTACCCCACGCCCACCGCCCACTTAGCACACAAATTAATACACTAGGGTACTCGTTGCAAAATCCATTGCCCAAAGATCACACACACATGAGAAGAATGACACCCCTTCTGACCTCGCGGCCCCTGACTTGATAGCGATTGATCTCCAATTGTCTGACTGTGGCCCCTGATTCTCACACACAGGGGCCAGATGGAGCTATGTTCAAAGATGGCAATTGGGAACTCTGGATGGACTGGCTGACGCTCTGTAGTGTGAGACGATGTTGGCTAGTGTCAGCATTCCAAGTATCTTATTCTCACGTCTGTTTTCTCTTTGCTTTATATTGCCTGACTTTCAACAAATTATATTGTGTGTGTGTATATATATATATATGTTTTTCCTCAATTGGCTGATAATATTTCTGAAGCCAATCTGAAATAATTTTTTTGCACTTTCTTTTTATGTTTATTTCTTTCAAATGTTATAGTGGGATGACTGATTTTGGCCAACGTCGGCTACACACCTTCAAATGATCCCTGTTCGTTCTCCCTGTCTAATACACACTGAGAATCTGTTTGGTGATTGTTTTGCCTTCTCCCCTCGAGGTTTATGTGGGTTTACAACTGCCTCACCGAGCAGTAATGTTCCTGAGAAGAAAGGTGGAAGCTAATGATGCAGTCACAGTGGATTAATTCTTAATATATTAATATTTGCCTTTTATGTAACATTACTTGTACCGCTACTATTACTGCTGTATGTGTTTACGTCTTTCATCAGACATCTTTCAATGCTATGGAATTACAGTTCACGTCACCAACACACACACACATCTTCTGTCATGTCTTTGTTATTGCTGTTCTCTCTATCTGCTTGTAGCTCAGGTCGGCTAAGTACTTAATATTTTTAATGGATTGTGTATTACGTTGTATAGACAATAAAGGTAAAAGGCTGATGGACTGAACAGAAATCAATGTTCTCTCTCTCTCTCCATTTAAAGAAAAAAGATCCAACGTTTTGCTCTACTATTACTCCTTATAGAAGAAAATCACTGCGATGCCAATGATGTTGTCAAACAAAATTGGGATGTCAAATAAAAAAAACTCTTGAATATATCAGTGTAGCATTTTGTGTGTCAATGTGGTCAATTTCTTACATTTCCTTAATGCATCCAGGTTTTTCCTCACATGAGATTCAGTTACTTGTCTTGGTATTTGTGTCTGATATGAGACATGGGTGTTGTGTGATGTAATGTTCAGATGAACTGCAGTGTTTGAAAAACCTGGTGAATGCAAAGGGGTTTTCACTTCAATGAGCTAATTTGACATCTCACAAGGTCCTCACTCTTTAAATCTCTTGTGAGGGAGAGACCGCTCACACATCTCACAAATGTGGTGACCTTCACAAACTCACCCCATTGTTCCATATTTGCTATTTAATACACAATCATTACTTCACTTTCCAGCAAGACAGCAAACATATGAACATGCCACTTTCTTTGAGAGAGAACTGTTATATTCAAGTGTCCCAGTGAGGCAACATGTACAACAAACTTAAGCCGCTTAATAGAATTTAGAAATCATTAATTTTATAATATATATTTGTGTTTTTCTGCTACATGATCATTTCTTCATTGTGTCAGGACACTGAGCCCCTACTATTTAGATCATTCTCAACTGCAATGTGTAAAAAGGATGACTAAACCACAGTGACTAAACAAGATAAAAGTCTTAAAGGTTCAGTGTGTAGAACTTTGTGATATCTAGTGTTGAAATTGCACTTTGCAGCTGAACACCCCTCACCTCACCCTCTCCTTCCAAACATGAAAAAGAACCTGTGGTAGCGTCAGTTGTCATAAAAACTCAAAAGGTGTTTAGTTTGTTCAGTCTGGACTAATGTAAAAAACATGGCTCCTCCGTAGAGAGGGTCCCCTCCATGTAAATATAAAGTATTTGAATAAAAAGGGAAAACTACAATTGTTACAATTTAGATGAAATGAACTAGTGAAAACATCATGAGGATTATTCTACATTAAATTTCTGCCAATAGTTCCCTTTCACCTAAATCTTACACACTGGGCCTTTATGATAACACACACTCAATATGTAGACTTGTGAGCCACATGTTAATATGTGACAACAGGGAAAGCTCTGATGTGATGAATAAATAATACCGGCTGCATTCCATCTAGTTGACTTTGTTACGCCTCTGTTCTTCCAGCCATAGAAAATCAAAAATGTCTGCCACGCAAAAGGTCTGTTCTCATGTCTGTTCAGGAAAATACACTGGGCGAGCAGTCGGGGCAGTAGCTAGGATTTGATGCAGTACTGAGATCATTAGTGCAAATTACCCATCAAATAATAATAATTACACTGGTGTGTTCATAGAATTCTTTTTCATTATAGTGATTATGTATGTTTACTCATTTTATTTCCTCTCTAGGACATTTTTCAGTTGGGCCCTGACCTTGTCAGGACCAGTAGACCTCATTGGGACCAAAGCCTGGATGAGGCAAAAGCTCCTGGTTGAGATTAGTGGGAAAATTCATCGTGGCTGGTTTCAGATCAGTCAGACATGATTCTTGCTGTTCTGGGTTTGTACCCTCATGGCTGAATGCACTCTTTGTAAGTTGCCTTGGATCAAAGCGTCAGCTAAATGATATGTAATGCAGACGTTAACTGGTCATGGTTGAAGTCAGGGATAAGGTTTTGATTAGGCTGTCTATAATGAATATAATGCAAAGTCCTAATTAGGATATCTGAGCATACAAAACTTGTCAGTAATAATAATAATAATAATAGTTATTATTATTATTATAGAGCAACATTTTAAAGTCTACATTAATAAGTGCAAACAGTAATAAATTCATCAGTGAAATAAAATAATACCATCAGTTTTAAAATGGAAAATCATGTCATGTCCCATGATATGTGAAAACTAGAGAAATCAACACTCAAATAAAATCAGGATAAAAACATATGTGGGCCTTAATTCGAACACGTCACTGAAAGACAGCCTTCTCCCATCCCATCATCAGAAACTCAAAGTAAAATGGCAGAAACCTGTTAAACAAATATTTCTACAGGAGGTTTCACACGTTTCACTTTGAATCACATGTTGAACAGCGCAGGAGCTGCTGTTGTTGTGCCTGTAACATGTCACTATAGCTAACATATAGCTGAACTGAAGATCGATCATATTTATTGAGAGTATACGTTTTGTTGTTGACATTATCTTTGAGATCGATGACAGAGCCGCAGCAGCTCGGTAGAGGCAGAGCGGACTTCCGGTGTTCTGACAAGTGAAGATACTTCCGCCTTTAGCTGCTCAGCTCCTACAGAGAAATGGTGAGAGAAACTACAGATTGATACTGAGTTTAATATGTTTTAACACGAAACCTGATCGATGTTAAACTGTTACAGCTCCTCGACTAACATCACATCCGGGTAGAGCGGCGCTGCGCGTTCTTTTCCTCCAGAGGTTTCACCTCTTCTAGCTAAGCTAGCTAACAGGCTAACGTTAGCTCAGAGAAAACAAACGAGAACAGAACAATCCAGCGTCACAGAAGCGATCAGACGTGTGAGTGTCGGTGGTGGAGTTATAGTGAGATGTTGTTCAGTGTGATGTTTACGACTATGATGGATTTTAATGCACTTGGACGGAGGTCTGCTCCTCAGCATCTCAACCAGCTGCACTCAGCTTCATGAGGCAGTGACAGAACATGACACATTAAAACGTTCACACAGAGATTAAATATGAAGAAGCTTCGGATGAATGGCTGGTTGTCATGTGCAGATCATGAACATGAGCGAGCAGTCGCCCCTTCTGGGTTCAGACCAAAGCCAGATTGTAATCAGTGTAACCAGGGAGGAAGTGTGTGATCTGAAACAATTCTCCAGTCAGTCTGTGGATTCAGAGTCGCTCTCTTTGAGGAATCTTTCTCTTGTGCTCCTCCTCAGACGGCCACCCTGCGACCATACCTCAATGCAGTGCGCGCCACCCTGCAGGCCGCCCTCTGTCTGGAGAATTTCTCATCACAAGTGGTGGAGAGACACAACAAGCCAGAAGTGGAAGTGCGGTGAGCCTGACTTCACGGCTTTGAAACAAAGTACAAGATTTACAAAACCAATAGTAAGAGTATGTGTTTCATTCCTCCTGTAGGAGCAGTAAAGAACTGCTGCTCCAGCCAGTGATCATCAGCCGCAACGACAAGGAGAAGGTTCTGATCGAGGGCTCCATCAACTCCGTCAGAGTCAGCATCGCTGTCAAGCAGGTCGGTCGGGCTCCAAACTGATGGTTACACTGATAAAGGATCAGATTTAAATGGCGACGACTGACAACTATTTCCCTCTATCTGCTGCTTTAGGCAGATGAGATCGAGAAGATTCTGTGCCATAAGTTCATGCGTTTCATGATGATGAGAGCAGAGAACTTCTTCATCCTCAGGAGGAAACCCGTGGAGGTAAGTGGGGGTTGAAACAGGGTGCTCACAAATACTGCATACATATGATGAGCCCTAAATATCCTGAAGTCATTTAGTTTGACATTGTTTTCATTTGATCAAGTTGAACGATCTTGATTAGTTAGAGCCCTTGAATGCCTCTTGAATATCTTAGTTAGCAGAGGCAGCAGAAACTAAACCGAGTGTTATGTTTAAATAATGATGGATGGTATTTAATCTTTGAGCCAGAAATGTCAACATATGTTTTATCATTAATAAATACATAGGAAATGCCCAGAACAAGTATTTGTTTGAATTAGAGACTCGGTTTAACACATTTTCATGTGTGTAGTTGATGTCTTTGAATGCTGTTTGTTGTCTGTGTCATCTTCTATTTCTGGTACCTAATAGTTAGGGATTTCAGAGTAAAAGATTGATTTTCAAAATAAAGGTTTGGAAAGTTAAAAGTTAAATGGCAGAGTATCTATTTTACTTAAAAATGAAATGAAAAGAAAACCTGAACATTGTTCAGGGAAAGTTTGGAGGGAAATGGATGAAGGGTTTCGGATGAGTAGCCTGATACACACACACAGCTCTCCCATTATAGCAGCATAGAATAGCCCAGCCAACATGACAAACCCGAATCTCCGAGCCCGGCCCTGGGGTCAGTTTGGATATACAGGGTCCTGATGGGCTCAGGTCAGCTATCCACACTCTTCTGATGGCATCCTGAATTATGTGTGTCAGTTAAACACCTACAAGTGAAGACAGGACCAGATCCTCTCTTTACATCCATCTCTTTTCTTTTTCTACACAGGGGTACGACATCAGTTTTCTAATCACCAACTTCCACACGGAGCAAATGTACAAACATAAACTGGTGGACTTTGTCATTCATTTCATGGAGGAAATTGACAAAGAGATCAGTGAAATGAAGCTGTCAGTCAACGCTAGAGCTCGTATCGTCGCTGAGGAGTTCCTCAAAAACGTAAGTGTGACTTGTCTACATTTTTATTTAGTAGATGAATGATTTGTTTTTGCATTATATTTCATATTAGGATGACAAACTATTAAATATTGTTTCTGATTGTGTTCAGTTTACTGCTTATTACTTCAATGTTTTATTATCAATAAAAGCTTAGTATGGTGTGTTATGATTCAGATAAAATCTTAATGTATTTCTGGTTTGTTGAAGAGAGATGTTTTGTAGCTCAGATGTTGTTTTTGTTTTGCTCTTGCAGTTCTGAAACTGAGGAATACATTCTTTTTGCAATCTTGGCCGTCACTTTGGAGCGTTCACATCACAGGGCAGAGACGAGACAAAACGCAGAGAGACGTTCAGAAATATAAGATGTACGGTAAATATGTACTGGCCAATAGGGTTTTGCCCGTAAACCTTAAAAAGCCCCTGTGCTCAGAAATATTGACATTTGTACATAATGAATATTTACACCAGACATGAATTTCTGAATTTCCTTTTAGAACATTTGGATGTGTCAGGGCAGGTCCTTAAACAAGAATCAGTATTAATGAGCACAGGGTAATATGGAAATTATTATTTACATTTTTATACATACACAGACAAGTATGCACATTTCATTTTGCTGTTTTGTTACGACATGAAAACAATCAACCAGTATACGTTCCTTGTGTTAGTACACAGAGTAGATCCTATTGTTGATGGACCATTAAACTAAACTGAAATGTTTGCGGTGAAGATAAATAAAAACATTATTCTTTGTATTTTAGTGATTTCTTTTATTTATCTGTTGGGGTTTTATGAACAGCAGCTCGGTCTCACTCCCAAAACATCGCTGGTTCATCGAGATCGTGACGGCTGACAACAAACAAGGCATTTAGAATCTTTTTCTGTTATATACAATATCAAATGTATAATATTACAGAAATTGTACAGTTTTCAAAAAAGACAAAATATATTACATGTTAACTTTCACACAAAACTTACATCAAACAAACATGCATGTACAGTTTGCACTGTACCTTATTTTATACTCCAAATACAACCAGGTACTTGTTGTGATAGAATTATTTATCAGTCATGTAGTGTCTTTTTTAGTGTCACACTTATGACTGAAGATTTCTGATAGAACTTTTACCTTAGTTCTTAAAGACTGAAACCTAATAAAGTCCCTTTTCTGAAGTCTGTTTGAATTACAGAGCAGGAGCTGCAGGGCATTCAGAAAGTTCACCACTCCTTCACTACATATTTTGTTTTGTCGCAGCCTCATGCTGAATACAAATTATTTTCTTCCTTCAATCTAGACTCAAAACCACATGACAGAGCAATTTTAAAAGTTTGCAAATCCACTAAAAAGTAAAAACTGAAATATCACATTGAAGTGACACCTTGATTTGATTCTGATTCAATTGTTGGACGTGCACACACACTCGTCTCAGATCACAGCTGACAAGCAAAGGTCGAGGAGATGCAGAGCTCAGAGACAGGAGTGTGTTGAGGCACAGATGTGGAAATGGTTTCCCTCCAAAAAATCTACTGTTGTTAATCTTGGAAGATTTTCCAAGAGCCAAGTTGTCTTCATCACTCTTAAATGGTGAAGTTAAAACAGCTAGGACTCTTCATAGAACAGGCTGCCGAACTGAGCAAATGTGTGAGAAGGGCCTAAGGTGAAGCTAAACTTCACTCGTTACAGCAAAAGGTCTAAGAACTTGTGTAAATGTGATAATTTAGTTTTTCCATTTTTAATAAATCTATTTTTGCATTGTCATAATGGGTGTATATTGATAAAGCAAACATTTCCTCTATGCACTTCTGCAACATAACAAAAAGATTCCTACTTAAATATACTATACATTGCACCTTTGACAAAAAAAGTGTTGCATTTATAATGCTAGTGCCACTTTATAAGTTGATTTTCTTTTTTCAGCACCTCTGGAATGTTTTTTGAAACATTGTTTTTATCATCTGAAATCAAAGCAGGCAAACTCAACCCATGAGCTGGTTCTTTCTAAACTACAAATCAATAACCAGGGAAAGAAAGTTCTTGTTTTACAAAAATTTAAATGTTCATTTGTGTCTTTTGAAAAGTTTCACAACAGTCAGGGTTTAAGGACATTGGTCAGAAGTGTTTAAACTGAAGTAACTCTAGTCTCCTCATAATTTTTTTTTGGGGTCATGATATATGTTCTTCATACAAGGAAAACATCTAAACAAACAGAAAGCACCTGGCGATGTACACAGAGCACAATATACACTGGATGTTAAATATAATCCATCAGAAACGACGGAGAAAGTGAAGGGAATCTTACAATGACAACAGACCTACATATCAAAAATATTGGCGTTCACACAGTTCACAACAAACAGATGTATAAAAATGGATTGTATTTACTCAAAGTGCTTTATAGTTGGAGTCTGGGGAGATGTTCATTTCTCCGGATCAGTGACGAAGCTGCTGCAGTCGGACGAGGTCTCAGCAGTAACAGGAAGTGCAGGAGATCAGAAGTGAGCCGGGACCGTTAGCAGAGCGTCCTCAGTGCTGCGCTGCACGTTCACATTCTGAAAGAGCCACAACAGAAGAGAGGACTGAGTTATAGTCCCACATTACTTATCATATAAATTCAATTCTTTTCACAGAGAAATCCCTAGATGAAAAGCTATTGTGAGTAGAAAGACTCAAGATAGTAATTTATTCATCTGATAGTCACTGTGTCTGGACTGAAAATACTTTTTTTTAAAATATATATTTAACTTCACAGAAAAAAAACCGGGACATACAATACAAACATAAAAGACAATAATCACAAAGGACAGAAAAAATAAATAAAAGCCAGACTCTACAGAGATACGCTACAGCGTCACAGCCTATACTAATTAATCATTCAGTAAATCAAAAATCAAAAATAAAGCATATGGTGAGAAACAGCCAGAAATCGCGCAGCATTTGGGTCATTCAGGAAAGTTAAGGTGTCTATAAATCAGACCCACAAGGTGTGCTGTGATAATCAGTTTGAACCTTTTTGAGTAGTAGACATTAAAAATAAACCTCATATTCATCTAAATGACAAATCAGACATTTTCAAAAGAAGAAATACATGTGAGCATGTGACTGTGGGGAGCAGTTCATCTGTCTCGATAGTAGTCACTTGCCCACATGAACCATGAAACAGGTTCTGCTTGATGTAATTAAGAACTGAACCCTGAAGGTTTCCTTCCACACATGTTTAACTGTGTGATGGTTAAAACAACTGTTTGAATAAAAATGTATTTAAAGTTTATCAGAAGGGAATTCATGGTCTGAATTGGACAAATCGAATGGATATCAATTAATGTTCATTTCAACTTACTTCTTGGTTCACATGGACACAAACTTTGTGTTTATGGCCGAGGAATGATCATGTTTTAGTGTCTTCAATTTTCGCTTTTTAGAAATTGTATATTACTTAAAAATGTCTTAATTGAATCCAGTTTTTGCTCCAATGATCTTTTTACAAACTAGTCCTTAAAGGTTTTACTGAGACGAATCATTAAGATCAAACTCAGATCACTTTTGAAATGTGTTCTGTGATTGTGCACATGTTCTAGACACAGTCATGACTTGAGTGCAGTTAACGTTTGACAAAAACTGAACACTGATGTTTCCACCAGAAAAATGAACAGAAGAGTGATTTTTTTTTCAATTTGGACATTTATATTCACAATGAATAAACCTTGACAAACACAAAAATAAAGAAAAACGTTTCATTTGATCAAATAATATAAATGTTTTCACCAGCAACCTAAAAATTACTGATTTCATAATAAATGACGTAGAAAAACTGAAAATTCAGACAGGACATCACAGATTATCCTTCATTTTTAAACAGGAAACAAACCTTAAAAACAAGAGAATGAAATTTTGCTGCAGCTTATATGCAGCAAAATATATATTGAGGTTAAATGTATTTGTTTTACACACAAGTATAAAGTCAGTCAGGTTATATAGCATACATGGAAACAACTGTAAATACAATCAGGGAAGAATTCATGATTTGGAAAAGAAATGTATATCAGAATTAAAAACAATGAGTAATGTGATTGTTCTCATGTTTTCATTCAGATTGTTCCACCACACGTCCTCTACACTTGTAGAGAACTAATGCACTTCATATCTTAATCCAGATAATCAGAGCTCAATGTGTGACCCCAGCCCCACCTCTAATCTTAACCACCAAACTCAAACTGAAAGTCTGACTGTGACGTCGCAGCAGAGCATGCACTGTCCATGCAAACGGCACTTATGATGAGGACCAGCCAAGATCTGAAATTCAAACTCCTCACAAATGTAGGTTCACACACACGCACGCACGCACACGCACACACACACACACACACACACACACACACACACACACACACACACACACACACACAGCGGAGTGTTTTATCCTGGAAGTGGAGTCCATGTCGTTCCCACCAATATGTAAAAATCAAACAAAAGTATCAGTATATATATCAGTACATAACAGTATTGTAACATTCATTTCTGACGAAAATGAAACCAGAGGTCATGGTGGAGGTAGGAGTGTCAATGTTAAGCGATGTCACGGTTGTCATGGTTATCATCATGAATCTCCTGGAGACCGAGCACAGCCTCCTTATTGTGAAAGATTTAAATTCTCATGCGATCAGAAGAGAGGGATGGATCCACGGCTGGTCTGCGTGTTTCAGGAGGGAGATGAAGAAAAGTGCGGAAGACACATTGTGTCTCTCCAGAGATCACGTTTCACACTGCTTCTAAACACACAGCGTGTTCTGAGACGACGTCCTGACTCAGTCGCAGATCGCAGAGGATGTTGTCTTGAACTTGAGGTGAAACCCCTGAGGTGGATTCAACCTGTTTACATCGTCTGCTGACAGACATTTGTGTGCTGCCTGGGATACCTACCTCTGGTCTGTCTCTGTGGGTGTTCACAGCGTCCACGCTTAAATAGACAGGCTCCACTTTACATCCTGAGTGAGGACAAACAAGGAAAAGGCTCAAAAGTTAGATCCAGTTGGGTTTGTGCCATCTGACAATCGGACGTCATGTGACGATAGGAAAATATTGCATATGACGCTGTGCTGTTTATTTTGTTGTGTAATAAATCAATCTTCACAGCAGCAATATACACGGGAGATAAATCCTCATTTTGTTTTTGTTATAAGCAAGATAGAACTACAAGATGTTACTGCTAAACAATAGTAGTGAATTTATAGTAAATACATGATATAAGCTGAGAATAAAAATGGTATAACTTACCGTAGGCCATGGGGGTCAACTTCAATACAGAGTGCAAAGGGCACTTAAGATAAGGCAACTCATCTGTGGAGACAGAGACATGAAGTTTCGAGGTCAGTGTGTGAAACATATTTTCACTTTCAATATGTTGCAAATTAAAACTGAAACAAAATAAGGAACAGCGCCTCCTGCAGCCACACATGTGCTAATGAGGTTTTCATGTAGAGAGAAAAAACAAAGCCTATCAATGGATATGATGACTGGAGCTCTGACTGCATAGTCCCACTCACTGAACTGAAAACACAACTGACAACAAATGCTAAGAAATCCACCAAACTCTGTTTAGAATTCTTCATATTTAAAGTTTCCTCACTGAATATCAGAGTTGAAGGACAGATTTTTAATGACTTCTCAGTCTTTTGACTTTTGATAGTTTGGCTTCACTCTTAAACTTACTGGACCTGATTCTTGCAGGAGATCTTACCAAAGTTACATAGAGCAAGAACATGTGTTCAGGATGAGGCGTGGGAATGAAAGCAGAACAAATCTCCCCATTCCAAGTCAGTGTACCATGAAACTCAATTTGAAGCTGCTATTGTGAGGGAAAAATGTTGCATAGTGTTGCTTTAAAAACCAGCCTAATACAGTATATATTCTAAATTGGCAAAATAAAAGCTTTTGTCCATCAACTCCAAGTCCTTCATACCTGCAGACTTGTCCAGGAAATATGCGAGAAGACAGCGCATCACTGCCTGGTGACAAATCACCAGAATGTTCTCTTGTCTCTCCAACTCCATGATCACCGGCTCCAGTCGCTGCACCAGGTCTTCATACGACTGAAAATCACAGACACGTCAAACACAGTCATGAGGACAGGAAGTCCTCCAAACAACAAGGATGAGACATGTGGAAGAATCCCACTCTCACCTCTCCTTTAGGATAGCGGTAGCGGTACTTGTCTTGGTCTCTCAGTGCGAACTCCAGGGGGAAATGCTCCTGAATCTCTTCGTACCTCATTTCCTCACACACGCCCTGAAAGAAGGAAGATGTGTTTAGCTCAAGAAGATAAATGTTTAACATGTGCTGCTGTATTCACTTCACAAATATAGAAATCAACGTACGGCATCTATTTCGTTGAGAGACTTCCACTGTTCGTATGGCACTCCAAGGCACTCTGCCGTCTGGATTGTCCTCTTCATCTGGCTGGTCCACACCTTCAGATCTTTGATGTACTGCTCCTGGATGAATTTCCTCAGACTTCTGGCAAACTAGAAATCAAGACCCTTGTATAAACTATATCTATCCAATGAAAACTCAGGTTTTAAATACAAACACAAACACACACCTCTTTTCCTCTGTTAGACAAACCAGAGTCTCCTCCGATGCGTCCCTTGATGTTGAGGTCACTCTCGCCGTGACGACACAGGTAGATGGAGCGTGGCGTAATGTGGATGTTCATAAGGTAGTAGACGATTCGACTCTGGATGTGATCGACAACACGGTTCACCAGGTATTGACGGCCCACGTCCATGATCTTTATGTACGACAGGTCCCTGAAGCAGGAAAACCAGTTACACATCTGTGATCTTTTGGAGCTGATTTAAATCCACTCTGTTGTTGTTATGTGTCCTCACCTGTCCAGAGCCTCGTCCAGAGGCTGGTAGGACGACTCGTAACATTTGATTCTCTTCATGAAATCCTCGACGGCCTCCTCTCTGTTGCAGTGAATGTAGTCTGGGCTGCCCAACTTCACTTGCTACAGGAGAGGAAACACAGGGAGAGGATGTGAGCAGAGAAAAGGGGGTGTCGGCTGTCTGATGCGTTTAGCACTTTGTCATGTTGAGTTTGTTCTAATCTGAACTAGAGCTCCACTGTTCTCTTCCATCTGACCCTGATCATCAGCAGTAGACACAGGTTTAAATTGGCTTCAACCTGGTGAATATTAATTAATTTTGCTAATTTGGCAAGACAGCGAGTTGAGAGGGCGTCCCAGCCTTCGGTGCGTTTGTGATGTTGAACATGAACAGGGAGTAAAATGAGAAAAGGCAAACTCCTCCACTGGAAATAGGAAAGAAATCCCCTTTTAGTGGTTTTACTCAAAAACCTGCAAACCTGCATGTACAAACTCATTTTGGTGTAAAATGGGTATTATAAATTATAGCTAAAATTCAGCATGCATTACTTTGTTCAAAGTTAAATATTCCACCTATTAGCACCTCTACAGCTGGTCTTCATTTTTATCCAGTCCTCAACAAAAAAGTTGAAGCTGTTTCCTATGCAAGGACAAACTCATTTTGCATATACTTTGATTTAAGGGATTTAAAGAATTGTTTAAATGAGACTGGATTGAATAACTTGAGACAATACTTACAACTATATTTTGTGCAATGACATCTGGATCCTCACACACCGACTCCACAAAAAACACCTGCATTGACAAAACAATATGTTAAACATTAAGTAAAGAAGACTAATGACTCAGATAAAAACCTCAGTGAAAATACCTTGAACCCGTTCTGCTCAGCGAACTTGACGATGGTTCCTCTTCTCTCTCTCGTTGTATTTGTGGCATCAAAGACCTGAAACAGCAGAAAAAAACATTTCTAATGTAGCCCTGATTTATTCTTAATTATTGTATGACCAATTTGTCAAGCAGACTTCAGGGACAGTATCAAGGACTCACCGCCACCTGTCCTCCTTCAACACTCAGGTACTGCCGAACATCATTGAGAGCTGCCATCGCACACTGACTGTTGAAACACAGCAGACAGTAGGTTCAGGGTGTCCAACACTGTTTACAGAGTAGCTGCAGCTACTGTTGAATTTTGCCAGACAAGCTGTAATAGTCTCAAGGCCTTTTAAATAGAATGTGTGGAAAGATTATGAGAGAAATTTTACATTTGACAGTTTACAAAAATTACAATATTTAGAAAAGTAATCATTTCTTCAAAGAGGTAGACGTGGTGAAAAGAAGATAAACAGACTCACACCGATGACGGGAAATAAATCATCACATGACAAATTATTATCTAAGACAAATGATGTTCAAACAATCCTTTATGATCATGTTTTGTTTCTCAGTTTTGCCACTTCTTCAAAATTTAAAGAAGTTATAAAAAGTATTTTTTTAAAGAAGTAAAAATGAATTAAAAAATATTTTCATGACCATCCACTGCCCTAAAGTATTGTGAGTACAAAACTTTGGGAAGTACAATGAACCTATACCAGAAACTGATCTCAAATCTGATTGGTAAACAGACAATTTTGGCAATATCAGTGATTTTCACGTTTGTCAAATTCAATTTCCATTAGGTTTATGCTCACTTCAAATGTGCTCTACAATGTTGTCTCAAGATCACCAGATTAAATTGGACTGTATTCTGACTGTACGATCACTTGAATATATTTCACAGTTTATCAGAGTGGCCGGTGGCTGTATCCAGCAGATCTCGCCTGCAGGACACAGGTTGATGCTAGAGAAATCAATGTGGACTCACCGTCTGATTTTTAAACCTTCTTCATTGTCTGGACGGAAAAACTCAAAGGACTTGTAGATCTTCAGACACTCCCTCCGATACTGGCCGACATTGAACTCTGTTACAAACAGACATAATTTGCGTTCAATGATAGAGCTCTTCAAATTCATTTGCGCTTGACTTTTATATAAAGTGAACCCCTGTTCCATGTCTGTGTGTTGGAGACTGCAGTTTCTACCTTTGGTTGGCACACCGATCCAGTTCAAGTAGCGAGTGAGCTTCTTTGAAATGTAAGTTTTCCCTCTGGCTGGAAGTCCCACAGTCACAATGAGGGTCGGGCAATTTGTCATACATACTGAAAGTGAAGCAGACACACAGAAACAAAAACTTTTATTAGACTTTACTTAGAAGTGACAGAGTGAATAAATTATAAAACTTATGATTCATGTTAGTTTCCTGTCACAACACAACATGTTGATATTGTTCCATTCAGCAGAGTTGTCTTGATTGCTACAGAAAATCCCAGCCAGACAGAGTAGTTTTAATTACAACAACTAAAACAGACTGTGAAACATGTTCAAGACCAGTTCTGAAGTGGAATGAGAAAAAATGAAGAAATGTCAAGAGGATAAACCAAATAACAGAAGATGACGATGGAAATGAGAAGGTATGAAGAAGAAGGTGAGGTGTTCATTTTATCAAATCCAGAGGGACATGCAGAGTAAGTATTATTCTGAAATCACTGTTGCAGGGTTAGGGTTACCTG
Source organism: Paralichthys olivaceus (assembly GCF_024713975.1). Classification (NCBI taxonomy): domain Eukaryota; kingdom Metazoa; phylum Chordata; class Actinopteri; order Pleuronectiformes; family Paralichthyidae; genus Paralichthys; species Paralichthys olivaceus. Next base: position 16,939,006 of record NC_091094.1, read on the forward strand.
CCGCCACCTTCATTACTAGGGCAATACTCGTTTTCACCAACAGAGGGTGATAGCGGCTGAGTGTATGTGAGAGACTGTCAATGAGCAGTCATGACGTGGTCAGTGAGGACAACATGGACTGTATATAACGGTAAACTAACTAAAAAGTCAAAATACACATTAAATGTACAGGTGACAGCACCATGTGTAGATGGGAAGAAGATTCTTACTCATGGAGCCATGTTTCATGTTTGTTTGATGCAAATCAAGAGAATAATATAAGTAGAGAAGATTAGCTTCTATAGCTAATGTAGTCAGGACTAGTAGGTTAGTGCGTATACCTGTATGGCTCTTCACTACAGTTTACTGTATTTTTGTTGCTGCACTGATAAACAGCAGGCAAACAATAGGATATAGTCGGTCAGGATAACAATTATTACTCTACACTGATGTTTTATTTTATCGCCTTGATGGAAACTGTCCTCAATCAATGGAAAAACAGTCAAATGCAATCATAAATCGCATTTTAGATTCTGCAGCCATTATTTCAAATTGGTGTGCTTTTTTTAATGTTGGAATTGGTTCCAAGTGTAAAGCTATTGCCTATACAAAAACCATTCCAAGTAAAACCCCTTCTTCAGATATATTCCTCTCGTCACAGATATGAGGATGATGTCAAGGATGACAGAACATCGATGTCTTCAGAGACACTTCATCACATATAGTGACAGTGATATACAATAGGAAATAAAAGATTGCAGATCAAGTTGAAGAGGGTTCAGTGGTCAGTGCCTCCTTCGGGGCTGGGCTGGCTGCAGCTTGTTTTAAAAAGAAAGCAGCTGAGACAGTCAGAGCTTGACTCAGCAAAAACCAGCTGCAGAGCTGCAGAGAGAGGAGTCCAGACTGAAAACTTCCCTGCATGCTCACGCTCTCTCTCTCACACACACACACGCACACACACGCACTCTAGATGTTAGAGAGGCGGTCCTGGGTAATTCGATGCGTTTGGGTGATGAGTGTGTCATTTGGTCAAATCCAATCAAGCCGGATTCAAATTATTTCTGAGTGCTATTCTGATTGATCTCCGTGCGTGGGATTCCAAGGTAAAAACGAGCTGCATGATGCAACAAGAGAGGCAGGAATATTCTGCAGTTTGTTGGTGCGCAACATCCAAAACAACCGTGCGTAAATGTCATAAAACTGAAAAATAAAGAAGTGAAACGACAGACGGGCTCGGGAAAACGATAAAACACGAGAGGGATCAATCGAAGAGACTCGTCGCATCACCTCCCGGTCCCATCCTCTGACGGCGAGCTGCATCTTACCCCGTCTCTGCGCTATGTGGCCGTTCTTACACGGCATCCAGATCTTCCTCAGCGGGTTCTGAGTGAGCTCCCGCGGGGACGCGTCCGACACGAAGTCCTCGTTGTCCAGCATGCTGGATGTCCCCCTCCTGACCTGGCCACACACTGACTGAGGTGGTGGGCTGCAGACCCGGTGGACAGATTCAGCAGCGGGGGGGAAGGAGGATCAGCTGAGGAACAGCAGCGCCCCGTCACCGTAACGACTGGAGAACATGCGCAACCCGAAGCGATGGGGCAAACAAAGGGCCTGGAGCAGGATGTACTGCAACTTCAATTAAACTGCTATTTCATACATGTTCTAACCCCTCACCTCAAGGAATTCATATACGTTCATGCAATTATTTGATTTCATGTTACAGTGTTAGCTCCAGCAGACTTGATAGAGGAATATAAATAATACAAATATGCCATATGTAAAGGGTGAGAATCGCAAGGTAGGACACGATACATTGCCCACAATTACATTAATATTACTATAGAGCAATTCTGCAAAGATCTATATAATGCCAGACAATCATATAACAAATACATCGTGATATCTGCCAAAAGCTGCTATCAGACATGCACTGAGCTCCGGATAATCTACAGACATTTTCTGGAGTGGCTGGACGTGAGAGGACGATGTCCGAGTGAGAGGCTCCGCACTTTCTGCTGAGTTTCTACCGCAAGTCCCCAAGTATGAAGTCTGCAGAAAATGTCTTGTGGAGGAAAAATGTGAAAGCACAGCAGGAGATCCTCAGCAGCATTCATCGTGCAGCGTGTTGATGATGTTAAAAAAGGAAAAAAGAAAAAGGAAAAAAATCTTTATGACTGGATGATATCAGGAATTAATCCAGTCAAACTTTAGCAACTATTGGACAACTCATATTTATGCAGCCACAATAATAATGATAAAAAGAGCTCAGTCAAAGAGGGCAAACGGGCAACTTCAGCCCAATGCTACTCACATGCATGCTGAAGAAGAATGCAAAATGCACCTAAAGAGGTAAAGTGCAGCATATGTGTATTTATTCACTGTTAATTGTTTCTTGTTAGTTTCACAGAGTTTGACACAAACTGAGATTAATGTTTTTACAAAAAATAATTTTATAACAAGAAAGACAAATGTCCCTCTTATAACAGTTAGTTTTTAAATGATTACATTCACAAAATGTAGGTAATTGGGAATATATAGGTGTTCATTTTTAGATTTCCTGTTTTTTGACATCTAGTGAATATTTCACATTTATCTGAATGTCTTGGATGTGACAAATTCAAACTCCTCCAATCCTTTTCACAAACACATTTCCAGTGCATCCAGAGAAGTCCACATCCTTTTGGTTTCTAGGAATGACACGTTACCGTAATGCCTCGTACAGAGGACTGAGCTGAGGCAGGAAAAAAAGCAGATGGAAGAAAAACAAGTGTTCGGTTCACGCGCACCACACATGGGCAGTGAATGCAGCGGGCGACTGGTCCAATCAGAGAATAGATGACAGCTCCAGCAGCCAATAGGAGAGGAGGACCAGGGATAGGTAGGGCGTGCATTATGAAGAACACTATCGCAGCCTCAACAGCGACACGACCCACACACGGGCCCCGGGTCACAAGCACACATCCCTCTAATGATACAAGTCATCAACAGGTCCAACACACACACACACACACACACACACACACACACACACACACACACACACACCCTGTTATGTCAATATTTGATCCAGGATTGAAATCAGCTGCTCTTGTTGTTTGTATTTGATGTAATTTCTATTGGATTTCTGATACATCATCACAAATGTTATTATTTTAAAGAAACACAGCAACACAAGAAAAATCAGTAAATCTCTTGCTGTAGATGTTATAATACTACTTTCTGATTGTGACTCACATCTGGTTATATCATGAATGAAATGACTTAAAGGACATGTGACAAAACTCAGCGTCAATTCACAGAATCAATGTTAACCCTTATAGGTAAGTCAAGCTGCTGTCACTGTGATGTATGAATATGATTCGTTTTCAAGCTGAAAAACTGCCCACTTTGAAACGATTATATGTTTTACACTGTGAAGGGATTTATTGCTGAATAATTTCGTTGACATGCACTTTTTGTTTCTGGTTAATAACGATGTGTAATGTGACACAGTAAAAGTTACTAGCTGCTAAGTGTTAGCTTCGGCTTCAGTGAATGTGGTAGCTTAAAAACGTTCTGAGTACATGAAAGTGATACAGATTGCACTGTTAAGCCTTATAGAAGCCGCATGTGCCATAAATAAAACCTGTCGCCACCATTTCTGAACTACCAAGTCTCCCTGTCCGTTCCTTTGGAGCTCAACCGCCCGCACAGGATAGGCAATTTAACAAGCAACACAACGCAGAGCAACAGCGGGTCGTTGGAGGACATGAGAGTGGGTTACATTCAAATAAAAATAGATCTTGGTCTCTAATTCTAATTGAGATATTTCACTGTTTCCTGGTGTTCGATGCCAACATGTTTATCAACGAATTAAGAAAATAATCTGTAGAAATGTAATGTATTAATCTATTAAAAAAAGCATGGGAGTGCCCTGCACAGCCCAAAGTGATTCTCTTAAACTATTAACCAAACAGACCTTTACAATTAAAAAGCAAGTGCAAGAAAGTGTTTGCTATTTTAGATTTCCATGAGCTCTCCTGTTCAATTAAAGCATAAGAACGTACACTTATTTCCTGTCCATCACTGATTTCTCTCTACAAGAGACAAGAACAAGATAAGTGTTCCCTTGTGATGACTTGTTATGACTTTGGTAGCAGTACGTTTTTTTGTCAGCCTTAATGTAGTGTCAAAAATCTGACACCAGGTGGCACTGTGTACCAATCTTTAAAGACCATAACAGTTGAATTTAGATAAACAGACAAAGCAATTAAGACAAAGATGCATTAAAGAGCATTAATTACTCTGTTAGCAGAGTTGTTATCAGTTCAGCATCAAGTGTAACAGTAAACTCAGCCAGAGGTAAGTCAGCATGTCAACAGGACTAATCCCATCAGCAAGACACTAAACCTCAGTTTGTAACTGTAATCCCATTAACACACGTTTTAACTGTCAACTCAAACAAAAACACACTAGAAAACATATTGCTGCACACGAGTTGGTCAAAGTTATTAATAATTATAATGAATGCAGTAATAAACATGACTCTAAGATTAATCTGCTTCAATACAGGATCTGAAATTAAATTAGAAGTTCAGATGTTGATAAAAAAATAAAGAATAAATAATTGAAGGAACAACCAATATTAAAAAAATATTAAAAAAACAAAATCAAATTCTATAAATCAATCAGTGTCAGGTTTACATTGATGCATCAGGATTAATGGTCTCCATTATTCTCATGTGTGTGAATTTATCTCATTAACATCAGATCATTTCCTTAATGTATTTGTTTATGTGGAAACAGTGGGGCAGGTGGCAGTTCTAAGTCCTAAGAGATATAAATCTCAGCTGACAATGTATTTCACTATTATTTTATCATGATGATCAAAAAGCCATTATCATCCTAGTTTATATCTCTCTTTTTTATTCATTGAGACTTTGACTGGTAGGATGATTCTACAGAATGTACAGCAAAGGTTGTTGCATAATTGATTAAAGTCCAATGTTTTAACATTTCACTCTACACCTAATGTGAGGCTGACTCCACCAAAACAAAATGACACTAGATATATTTAAATATATGTTTTGTTGCATTTTCCAACCAATTTGGAGCTCTGCAAGTTGTTGCTTTTCCAACTCAAATAACCAAAAGATAAACTAGAAGGGCAAATCAGTAGAGTTCATACCTCAGTCCTCTTATGAGACCACTTTTAATTCAGTAGTTTTTTTGTATCTGCACTAAATTTCACACACCCATAGATATCAGTCTCCTTAACATGCCTGATGATTAACCATCAAGATCCATGAAATATTCTCTGTGATATGAAAATGTTGCTTAACATCATATCAAAAAAAAAAAAAAATGCATCCGTCCCCAAATGGGTTCTTCCCTGATCCATAAACACCCTTCTTCCTACTTCTGTGGTAATCCGTGCTGTAGTTTTTGTAAAATCCTGCTAACTCACAGACAGGTGGAGGTAAATATGTCACCTATTCATGTCACTAACAATTATATACATGAAAACAGTGTGATGCATCTGGGTAGTGGCGTTTAAAATGAAAAGTCCCAGGATATTAAATCCAGAGGATGAAGTGTTCACACTAATTAGACCCTAATTATGTTTAACATCCAAGTGCCAAGAAGATTCATGACTGCATTGGTTTATCTGATGTTGTGTATTTACTGTAAAAGAGGGACCATAAGTAGCACCTATATTTATACTGATCCAGCACATTGACTTGTTTTCTCCTCAAGACATCAAGACCTGAGGATTTAGGTTTCTGCTGACCGTCTACACCACATGGCCAAATGTAAGTTGAAGGCAGAACATTACACTCATATATGTGATTGTTGCTATAACAGCTTCCTAGAAGATTTTTGTACCCTGGCTGTAAAGATGTGCTGTCCTCAACTGAACTTGAGTTGGCATGAGGACAGCGTTGTTCATTTGGTTATAAAATCCCTCTGTGGTCTGTTGTGTTTCAGCCTGTTGGTTTTTATTAGCTCTACAGATTATGTTTTGAATAACTGGTTATATTTTGACTATTAATATTACGATGAACAATCTGTAAAAAGCTCTTCTCAATTTGCGATGTTGCAGTCAGACATCTTACAATTTACAATAATCCAAATACTACACCTCAAGTTGGAGAAGCAGCAAACAGAGCATTTCAACACTAATGCTTGAGAAAATACTTAAATCCTCATGTGATCATCAAATACACAGGCAGCAATGATTAACAGACTAGTCTTTTCAGCATTAAATTGTACTGTACATACTGTCATTCAGAATCAATAGGCATCCATTGTGTTATCCATGACAGAAGATTCATGATTTGTTCTCATAAAACATACAAAAAATAATACCATCATCATCTCTGCCCTTGAATGCTCCCAGATGCAAAAAACAGCTGCTCCGTCATTGCACTGAGCAAGCTCGCTGTTACTGCATTTCTCTCTCTCTCTCTCTCTCTCTCTTTCTCTCTCTCTTTCTCTCTTTCTCTCTCTCTTTCTCTCTTTCTCTCTCTCTCTCTCTTTCTCTTTCTCTCTCTCTTTCTCTCTCTTTCTCTCTTTCTCTCTCTCACACACAGAGGCTACAGCTCTGCCTGAAGCCTATAATGAGATTCAGAGCGAGCGGGTGAACTTTCCCCCAGATAGAGAGCAGACAGAGGGAGGGAGGGAGTGAGCAAGCGAGGGAGGGAGGTGCAGTTATAGAGAGAGAGAGAGAGAAAGAGAGAGAGAGATAGTCTGTGAATAAGGAGGAGAAGGGCCGATTTCTTGAGATTATATAGAGCAGGGATGTGATGGAGATAGAAAAAATATTAAGTAGAATCAGGAGGCTGAAAGAAAGATTGAGAAAAAGCAGGTGGCAGCGTCTGAGGCATGTGGATGATGGGCTGTGGGGTATACGGATACTGTGAAATGCATTTAGGGTTATAATCTGGATCGGCTGCACCCGCTGAAGCATATTTCTCTCCCTCTGCAGCAATCAAAACACGGGGCTCTCTCGATACACAGCAGTCCTGATGCTTTCTCCATTTACAGCAGATTAATGTGCATAGAAATGGTTAGCAGCATCATACAGAATGAGGAAAACACAAATCTGCTGTTATTTGTTTTCCATCATGCTTAAAATAAAAAACACCAGCCCCTATGTACATACAACTGTGTCACCTACTCGTATGTTTTTCCTGTTTTTCTGCTCAGCCCCTGCCCCACCTCTCTGTGTGCAGGCACACAGCCAGCACAGCACAACACAACACAGCTCCTGCCTCACCAACACTGAGCCACGTTCATCCCCTGTACATCTGCCACAACAGCTCCAGCTGCAGACATTAAAAACGCCTGTGACCACTTCCATGCAGACGACAGGAGCGGATCCGTCAAAGCTGTCACAGTGTGTCTGCTCAGCACTGCAACATGGAACCTTCAGGGCTACATGACTAACAGAATTACATAATAGTCTATTCTTATAATAACTGAGTCTTTGGATTATATAGGCCACAGTATTAGTGGTCCAGATGCCAATGGTATGAACATGATGCCTTGTTTAGTACTCAATGTATTAACTGAGGAACATCCACAATAATAGAGATGTAGTGGGACAGCATGCAAACATAGAAACCTCTCACACCAGGAATTTGAAGCATGTGAATCTGTCTTTCATGTTGTGAATAATAAGCAGACTTCACTTGTAGGAAACACATTATGTATAAAATTGAAATATAAGACACAATTTGTGACAATCAGATAGACTGTGTAAACGCTATAACCAGTGAGGAGCTCCTATACTTTACTATACTGTCCTTTACCCGAAGGGTCATGTTTGCAGCTGCAGGGACAACCACAGTGTCTCTGGGGAAATAAAAGTTTCGGGGACATGAGCCTGGAGGTCAGGGTCAGGTTGTCTTCACCCACAACATGATCACACTGGACCCATCACACAGAGCAGCCATGTTGTGTTGATCTACAACAGTAAAGTAGGATGTTTGGCGACACACCGCCGTGTTTACATCCTCCACTGTCCCTCCTCTTTAGATTAGCACACAGGCTAAACAGCAGCAGAAGATGCTAGCTCCCTCAAACACACTCTGCTATCACAAAAAAGTGACAAACTCGTGTCTCCTCTACGTGAAACCCGAAACACCCAGTGCTTCCTGCAGCGGCGTGTCGCAGTCAGTCCCGTCTGTAGGAAACACAGTGAGCTCCTGTGAAGCCTCGGTGCCTACGTGACACAGACTTGTTTACTTCGGCTAGCACAGCTGCCCCACAACACACACACACACACACACACACACACACACACACACACACACACACACACACACACACACACACACACACACACACACACACACACACACACACGTGAGACTTCAAACAGCGTGTGTTCAGCGGGAGTTCGCGTCCTTACCTGCCCGCTCCCTCGTGTTCCTCGGGCGGCAGGAGCCCCTCATGGTCCCCGTTTAAAAGCCGTTTCTTCCCAGCGTGACACAGAGAGCGAGACGCAGCAGCTCAGGGTGAAGCAATGAATGAAGTGAGGGAGAGAGAGGGAGAGAGAGGGAGAGAGAGAGAGAGAGGGAGGGAGGGAGGGGCGTGTGCACAGTGCCCTCTGTACGCACGCGTGCACATTTCCACTGTTCAGCTGCACCTCTATCTTTACCTGAAGGTGTTTTCTTATATCTTATATCTGTCTTGTTTGCTCCCCCCCCCCCCCCCCCCCCCGGACCCCACAACACGAGGCCCCCAGGAGCCCCCAGGTTTTTATGATCATCTCATAAATGGCAAATCTGATATCGATATTTTCCCATTTCAATTTAAAAGTGCAGATTCTGTGAGGTCACCTGGAAGCAGAGACAAGTGTTTGAACACAACGCTGACTTGCGGCTGCGCAGCATCATCATCGTTCACCTGAAGTCAGGTTTGGCCACTTGGCAATGGCAGTTTGACAAAATAGTTTGGGCCCAGCTCTGGCCCACACTGTCACGCTGTCACCCAGCCCACATACCTCGTGCATTGGAGTGAAGGCACTTGGGCGGTCTGCTCCAGTTTGCCAGATCTGGAATGAAGACGTATCAATACTGCATGTCAGACAAAGCTGGCCTGAAATTATTTTGTGGTATTTGAGCCTTATTCCCCATTCACCACATGGGCCACCTTAGTTTCACATCCAGATTACACGGGGCCTAAAGCACAGCATGTTTGCAAACCAAAGCTCACATTTGTTTTGAAATATTTGGGCTCACTTGCTATTTTACAAGTGGACCACTTCAGGCTGAGTGCAACAAGAAGGCCTGAAGTGGCCCACATGCTATTCCCCCTTTAAACTCTTTTAGCTCTCTCTTTGGTCTCCACCAACTGAGAGGGAAATATTAGTTTTTCAGCTTCCAAATGCTGCACTGTATCGATCCCCTTGTTGCTTCTGCCTGTGCACCTTTGCTGAGCATAAAGTGTTCAAACAAACCAGCAATGTTATGGGTTGAAGCTAAATTAACAATGCTGCTTTTCTTCTTCATTTTAATCATGCCAACTGTCATTTCTGCAAAGGCGTATAAATGGAGACTAATGCGTATGAACAGATATGATACATTTACATTTACATTTAAGGCATTTAGCAGATGCTTTTGTCCAAAGCGACTTACAATAAGTACATTTGTCATAAGAGAGAAACCACAACCGTCGATGGGGTAAAACAAAATATAGAAACAATTGTCATACAGAATAAAAGCTTTACCAATTAGTTTCTTTCCATGTGGAGACAGCAAGCACATATTTTATGTGCGTCTTTATGTTTGTTTGTCATTCTAACCTTGTTTCCTTTGGACAGCCTTCACTGCCTGATCAAATTCATTGGCCTCTGTCATTTGCAGAGTTGCAGCCTATCTGGTGGCCCTGCGCAAACATAGCAAATCCGCCTTAATCCCACGAATGCTCTGATAACATGTTGCTGCCACAGTAGCTTTGCATGCTGTGTTTAAGGAAACATATGGGAAGGGTAAAATGAAACAAAGAAAGGTAAGGGGTTAAAGAACAACATGCCTCTGCAGAATTACAGCAGTTTCTGAGGTAAAGTACAGGCACACCCTTCCTATAGTTACCGAAGGGCATAATCACATATAGAAACAGCTGTCTTAACTTATACCTATACAATGAGGACAAAACGTACTGTCTCCCCATTGAGGGGAGTGGGATACATGCCTTGGTGTGCGTGCTGATGTGTGTGGGTGGAGTATCTCACTTTTTTTTTCTCTAACCCTGACACAGCAGAGACACAGGAAGCAGGGGTGAGTGGAATCATCCTCAGTGAGACACACCACGCCACAGCCTGAGCAATGCCAGCCTGAATCTCACCCAGAGGTGATTTTTTCCTTCCAAAGTCAACTTTCTTCTGTCAAGTCCAGTCTCAGACATCATTGTTAGTAGGTGAGATTATTCAACGTTTTTTTTATTCTGTGAGAGTGAGACATTGTGGTTTAGTTCCACAGAGCTGCACAGCAGAGGCTGCTCCTCAGAGACACCAGTGGCCTGTTTTCAGAGGATGATGGTGCTCTGGAATGATCCACTCTGATTCTCTGCAGGAGACCAAACCATTTGATTGTTTAAGAAAGTAGGTTGGTGTCAGGGCTCTACGCTGATTTCTTATTAACTCACCAACAGCATGTTATCCTCACCCATGAATCCTGAATGTTGTACACAAATTGGGGTTGCAGGATTCTTGTCGTCGATGAAGGCTTCACTTAGACAAATACTTTTCTCTGTAATGCTGATGACACGCTGTTATACTGTACATGTGTAGAAAGCTACATCTTACAAGTAACCCTGCTGGGTGCTGCAGCGTATTCTTCAACCCAAAATAACTAAATCACAATTATTATAATTTTCTACATTTGATCATTTTTTATCTTACAATTGATTAGAGAAATATTGACTCTATAAGTTAGCTGTATGTATTTCCACTCACCTAGGAAATCTTTGTGTCTGACTATTCTTTTGTCAAATCAAACTCTTGCCGTCTTGGAGTGCTCCTTGACTCGCGTGTCACTTATCAAGAGCACATTCATGATTTAACAAAGAAGCTGTGTTTTTAACAAGATAAGAGCAGATCTGTCCCATTCTGTGTCTGTTATCTACACACAATCTTACTGCTTCCCAATCTGGTCCCTCACCACAAAGGAAATCATTGAACCAATAGCAAGACTATACAATAGAGCTTTTCAAAACAACTGTTCCTCTACAACACTAACCGCTCTACTTTCCACACACAGAAAAAGACAGGATCACATCTCCATCTGTTACACATTTTCACACTTTCTGCTTATACTGGTTATTCAACATTGTTCATGTCCTTCCCCTCTGTGTGTCTCTGGAGCTGTCTGTGTTGTCTTCATCTCTATTGATGTCCCTGTCTTGATTATATTGTTTTTTGATGTGATTTTCATCTTTTATGTGCAGAAGAGGAACCTGCTGTAAACCAGATCTAACTGAGTCAGGCCCATTTAACTAACAGTGATATTGCTTTTATCCTTTCCTTTGTAAATTATCACCACTTTGACCATTTACAACATGAAGATCCTATTCTAATTACATGGGGATACATCAGTAATAATTCAATAATATATAACATATAAAACATGTCTTACTATAACTGAGATTATTTTTAAATCTGAAAGTACATTTTGTTGCAGTTTCTTTTTACTTAAGAGACATTTTGAATGCAATGTTTTACATCCTGGACACAATAAAGGATCTAACGTGAGGATCTGAAGGGCTGCTGCTTTCTGGGGCTCTTGTGTTTTCATTTTCCTCAAATGATTTAACATTTTGATTTAAAAGTAAACAGTTTAGCTTTAAGACAATAGCTCAGTGAGTTACTGTAATTCAACAGGCAACATTCATGTCTTGGGAGAATCTCTCTAGGGAGGAAATGTAAAGTGAGTGGAAATGTCTGGCCGGGCTGATAGATCAACACAAGAGGCCTGTTTGACCTCTAATGGTTTCATTTTTGATTGCTTTGATTGAGCGTCTCACAATACTCACACATTTAACTATCACAAAAGTCCCCTACCGGACACATTAGCTGGATGTACTGTTACCCAATACATTTCTTTTAAGATTGTATCATTTTTTCTTTTAAAACAAGAAGATCCAATTTCTGGAACTGCCACAAAATATTTGCATTTAATTTAATCACTGAAAGAAATAATCACAGAATAGTTGGAACTACCATGAATTGGATGAGACCCTTCACAGACAGAGGATCAAACTAATGAACAAAATGTACAAAAGTGACACAACACACCTGTAAAACATAAAAAACACAGTTTTATTGAAAATGTTCGAGTGGTGCCCATCTAAATGAACGACATTCATTAGACTATTGAGAGCAGTTATGTGAAAAAGGAGAAAAAAGTAAGTGAAATAAAACAATCCGAGGGACGTGAAGAGGAGAAAATATTGCTCACCCTGACTTTTTTATGCTACTTTATTAGAAAACGTCACCTCTCTGTGATTATTACACACTACTCCTCCATCTCCTCCATCAGCTTGCCCGGCTCCATCGGCTCCTCCAGTCGCAGGCTTCTTGCGTCTCTTGTTGAGCAGAGGGTTGTTGGACGTGTCCAGGTCTTTGATTTTCACCTGGTCGTAGTCCACTCGCATGGTAGCCAGAGCACTGGTCATTTCCTCCTGTGAGAGGACAGGAGACATGTTGTGCTGTTAATCTGATCTTTCACTGCCACCTTGTGGTGAAAGCCTGACATGGACATAATCAGATCATGACAACAATTATAGAAACGTTTCAATTAAGCAAGTCTCACCTTCACATCGTCCCACAGCTCCTTGTCTTCTGTCAAAACACGAGAGGTGTGCAGGGGTGTTGGAGGGACGACCATTGACTGCTGCAGTATGAAACACACGATCGTACATGAAAACACATATGTGAGAAATAACAGGCCCGTTGTCACAAAGCATATCGAGTATTAACTTACACTGATCCAGGGGTGATTCATGAACTGTGTAATGGTCATCCTTTCATTGGGGTCGGTCTTCAGTAACTGAATGATGAGCTGTTTGGCTGCATAGAACATGAAATAAAATAACCTCAAGCATTTAACCTGATAGATTGAAATAACTCAGTGACAGTGTAGAGACAGTATAGGAAATAAGAAGTGGCCTCTGAGGGTAGGTGACAAGAAAACCAAACTGTCTCCATTTCTAAAGCTGTAAAATGTGACGCCTTCTCAAAAATGTTCAATTGTCAAAATCACATACCGGTTAAAAAGAGGAAGCTACAACTTAAGTCTCCAAAAGACTAAAAAGACAAACTGTCACTCAGTGGAGCACAGACCTCTGCTAAGGCACATTCAATTCAAACAAGCTGCACCAAATTTCACACACTCATAGATATCAGTTCCCTAAATTTAGTTCAGATAAACATATAGATTTTTGTCATGGTTTTTGAGCCGGTGATGACACACAGAGTGAGGTGTATTTAAACTCTGCATGACTTTTTAACAGCTGAAATATCTTTTTGCTGTTTGACAAATATATTTTATGCACATGTTCTGACCTTCATCAGAAACATCCGCCCACTCCGGGTTGGGGAACTCGTATTGGCCCAACCTGATCCTCTGCTTCATGCCCGGAGAGATGGCCTGACCTGTGTTTGAGTAGAACGGAGGAAACCCACACAGACTACACAACAGAAGGGAGAACACTATGTTACTCTGGTGTCTTCAGCGAAAACACACAACAAACCAGAGCGGCTATAAACATTTCATTAAGCGGAAAGAATTTATTAGAAGAACATGATACTCACAGAATGTACATGATTACGCCCAAAGACCACATGTCACATGATTTGTCATATTTCTCTGGCCCCAGCACTTCTGGGGCTGAACGCACAAACAGAGACAGAAAACAACACAGCGATGTGAAGAATGAAAGACGCACATGTAAAAAGCAGGTCAATGTGCAGATACACGAGGACATGGTGATAGTGAGTGATAGTAACCATATTTCCAAACACTATTCCTGTATTTACACATTTTCTTTACTGGCAGAAACCCCATGAAAGTAAACACTCACCGACATAATATGGAGTGTAACAGGGAGTTTGGAGGGAGTTGTGCAGCGTCGTCTCCTTAGCAAAGCCAAAGTCAGTGAGCTTCAGTGTGGCGTTGCTCTCCTTGGTGGTGTAGAGCAGGTTTTCAGGCTGTGGGATGACAGAGAAAAACATTACAGATTAAAAAACACACAAACGGCTGGAAATGTGTTTGTGAATTTTCTGAGAGGAATCATTTGGACAGCGGCAGCACCTTCACGTCTCTGTGAGCTATGTCCATGTGGTGCAGGAACTCGATGGCTGTGCCAATGTCATGCATGATCTCTGAGGCCTCTGGTGGACAGAGACACGATCAATGTACCAGAAAACATGAAAACAACACACACAGTGAGTAAATATTTACATTTGATTGGTGCTGGAGCAAGAAAATATCACAGAAATTTGGAAATAGAGGAAAACCTGCACATCTAGACTCCTGAGACTTTAGATAGATACAGAGTCGCCACCTTAATGCCCATATAATAAATATAAAAAAATAGATTGATGGATGGATGGATGGATGGATAGATAGATAGATGCATGAATGAATAGATAGATAGATAGATAGATGGATGGATGGATAGATGGATGGATGGATAGATCTCTGTGTACCATTACATACAGAGAGTGTGAGTTCTGAAACAGCTGAACTCCAGCTCACCTCTCTCTGTGAACGCCTGGTCCCCTCTGGCCTGAATGCGATTGAACAGCTCCCCTCCCTCCATACTGAGACAAGGTGAACACAGAGATCAGAACGGGGCCAGCGAGGGGGAAACTCATCACGGCAATCATGGTTTCATTGTGACAAAGCAAGTCATTGTGCCTCATTATCAGCTGGTGAGAGGAGTCCAATCCTCTGAGCCACAGCACAATCAGACGACTGCATTGATGATTAAAAGAAAATAATGACCTGAAAACTTTATGCGACTTTTACACTGTGAATTTAATACAGACACATAAGATGCAAATGAGGAGATGGTGTTATCAGGTGTCAGCTCTGAGTTTGTCTTTGTTCCAAGAAAAACAAGCTTCATTTCAAAGTGCAGTTGATACTATATAAGAAACCTTTTCCATAATCCAATAGAGATGGCTTCTCTTTAAGGTTAGGTGAATTGATAGCATTGAAAGATTTCATATGTGTTCCACTCACAACCACATTCTGCTAAATACTTATTTTAAGGAAACTTTGCAACAAAACTTTATATGATAAGATCCCAGTGTCTTATATTAAAGAGCAACAGAACCACCAGCAGAGCAGGGGCATCCCTCTCTGTCTTCAAGAAGCTATTGAAGACTGAACTCTTCAGAGAACACCTTCTCCCCTAGCTAGCCCTTACCTAGCACCACTCTTCCTCTTTCTACCACTCCTCTGCCTTCTAGCACTGCTGGTCTCTCCTTTCCTTTCCCCTACCACCATCTCCTGCAAATTATTACTTAATCTCTGCCCTTAAACGTAGGGTAGAATTTATTGTTACACTAAGATCTTTGTTGCTATGTAGCTTGAATGTAATGTCTCCCTTGTAAGTCGCTTAGGATAAATGCGTCTGCTAAATGACTAAATGAAAAAAAAAGAAAAGAAACTGATATTGTTTTCTCTAGTGATTTGAGTTTTTTCCCAAAAATTGAACGCAAGTGTAAATTCCAACCCTTTAGTTCAAATTAACACAATGCTGTTCTAGAATATAGAAAAAATGATGCGTACAGTCTTTTATAGCATTGCGTTTCCTTTCCAGGCTCGTAATAAGTAGACAGTAAATCACATGGTGCTGGTAATGCTCACCACTCCATTATAATGAGGAGACATTTCCTCCCTTGATGCATGTTCTCGTACAGGCTGAGAATGGGGACGATGTGGGGACCTCCGGACACTCGCCAGTGCAGCTCAACCTCCCGTCGGGCTTTAGGAGTATCAAACAGAATCTGAATAAAGCACAACACAAACATAAAACTGTTCAGACGTGTAAAGGCTTAGGTTTCCATCTGTATATGTGCAGATCACAGTGTTCGGGGCAGAAAAGCTTCATTAATTTCTGAAAAGTCTGTTGGAAATTTGCCAAGAAATTAATAACACAGACACTATCACATGCTCCAGTGTGAAGTCATTCACTGTTAATGGCCACTATCAGAGCCGTTAATCCACTGCTGTTTGCTGGGCAGAGGACTCACAAACATGGGAGGAGGATGTTCAATGTTACATGCAGACCCCAGACCAAATCCATGTGGAATTTAAAATGCATTTTGAGCAGGGGAGGTGGAAGAAGGCCCAGATATAAATGTTCATGAGGGTTTGACTTTAACCAGCAAAAAACATAGAAAAAAAACCACCCCTCGCGCACACACACACACACACACACACACACACACACACACACACACACACACACACACACACACACACACACACACGACAAAACACGAGGGGGCTGCTCTTCCTGTTTGTCTTTTCTTCGGGCTGTTTATTGACTTACCAGCTTCTCAGGATATTTCATATTTCCCAATGAAAATCCCTGTATAATATGTAACAATCTTAAATACTTCACATAGAGCAGATGGGTGAAATGCAGATTTTTATCTTTTGATAAATGTCAAAGGCACAGACGGTTGTGTGAAGAATTAACAGAGAACATCATTGTCTACATAAAGAGGAAACTGTGTCAAAACGTCCCAGACAGCAACATCACTGTCTATCAGACTGTCTGAGTGGTGCTCAGCTAACTGAATCTGCCTCATCCATGAGATCTAATCTGCGTCATATCATTTAAACTGGAAATAAAACTGAGAAAAACGCATGGGTCCTTCAGAGAAATAAAATCTATTTCAGTGATCATCTATCGAAGACACAGACAGTGAGAACCACAAAGACAGAGGGGAGATGAATAATTGATGTTTTCTCTCTTTCCAGCAGCTTTCAGAGGATTGGTTAGATCATGCAGAATGGAGAGGAGCGCACACACACACACACACACTGATTGATTTACATTGATATTCTGGGAATTTACACAAAACTTAAACGTAGTTACTATACCCTAACTTTAACCTAAACCTAAACCTAATGGGTTAAAGGGCTAACTCAAACACAAGCCTAACCCCAACCTAATTTTAACCTAAACCTAGCCCCAATCTTAAACTAAACCTAAAATGACCCTATACCTAAAATGACCTAACTAAACCTAACCTTAACCTAAATCTAAACCCAACCAAACCCAACCCTAACCTTGAACTTAACTATTAATTCAACTTAAATCTAACCTGAACATGAACCTAAAACCAAACCTGACCTAAAGTGTAACGCTTTACACTATGGGGACTTGATTTCTGTCCCCATAAGGAAGAGAAGTCCTCATAATGTGAGTGTGTAAACAGGTCTAGGTCCCCACAACACGAGTAATGCCTGGACCACACACACACCTTGAGGGCACACTTTTCCCCGGACCTCTTGCAGAAACATTCCAGCACTTTGCCGTTGATTCCCAGACCGAGGACCTGAGCTGTGATTTTATAATCGTCTGTGACTGCGTTTCTCCTGAAGTGCAGTGAGGAGTAGGTTGGTGGTGGCGGCTGCTGCTGGAGGAGGTCAGAGAGGCCGCTGCCGGAGCTGCTCCCCGGGCTGCTGCTGCTGGAGCCGCTGAGCTGCGCCGTCCCGTGTTGCGCAGGAATCGGTTTTCCCTGCTGCTGCTGCTGCTGCTGCTCCTCCTGGTTATGATGCATATTGTTGGTCTTTCCAATAAAAACCTGACAGTGGTGCAGATCAGATGTCTCTAGCCTCAGTCACAGAAAACCTCCAGCAACATCTTAATCCATCTGCGTGTGTCCTGATGACTCTCCTGCTTCCAGACACAACATCTCAAATAATCTATAAATGCTCCTCGGTGTATAGAAAAGGGCGGAGGTCTGAAGTCGTACCATCCTACTCGCATGGAGACTTAAAGAGAGTCCAGCTGGATATTGGATCAAAGCGTAAAAAGCAGGCTTAATCAGAGGTAAAAGGAATGCGTAAAGTTCTGCCCGGCCTGGTCCTCCTCCTCCGCACGGGTATCCGTCTCTTCCTGCGGGGTGCAACAACCTCTCAACTCCCTTACGTCAGTGCAGAGCGGCTCAAATTCATCCTCCATTCAGCCACAGACGCTGATTCAGTTTTCTTAAAGGAACAACCACGCGTAAAGACGCACGGTGGGGCACCGGAGTTAAGGACCAGAAGATAATGTAATGAAGACGTCCAAGGGCGTGGGAATGAGGACTTTGTCCCTGAGAGGAATATTGTTCTGTGTTCAGTGCGAGATTATCACTGTATAATGAAAATAGTACCGTTAAATAGAAATCACAGCTCACGATATGTAATGTAATTTGATACAGTGAGTTATCCACCATCCTCATGACATAACATTTTAATGGAATGTATAATAACAATGAAAGCCATGAGGACTGTCGTTGCTATTCTACATCATTAGCTTTTAACCCATGTTGTGAAGACATGGAACATATGCAGATAAAATACATTTAAATTGAATCAATGCTGTGGAATTATCTCAGTAATCTACCTCTGGCTGCTTGAAAATTAGCTTTTTGTTTTCCAAAAACTTGGTCAGGTATCAAAGAGGAAAACTAGTTTGCGTAAGAACAAAATCCAACCTGTAGTTTTGGTGTAGTTTTGACCTAATCTTGGCTTTGGCACCATAATTTCTCTGATTTTCATGTGTAGGACTAAATCTATTGTTTCAATATGAAATTCATAATTTTTATAAAATCAAAACAAGACTTTCTACCATTAATACCATTTTGGTTGACTTATTATTTTTTGGAGATCTACACACAAATGAATCAAACACCATAAGAGTTATAATTTAGACAGACTTGCAGTTTAATTATCAGCACAAAATAATAAATCCTTATATATTAAATGACTAAAACAGCCTAGCACAATATTGTAGCCTGGTTGACATTATCTGTATTCACAGCCAATTACTTGTGTAACATTGTCAATGCTTTATTAACTACTTTTGGACTGGCAAAATATTTAGCAGGTTATAAATGAATTGAGCTGTTTTTGTGGGTAACTTCTGCAGTATGAGAAAAAGCCTGATTCAAACACATGAACACATGTGATGATGTGATTACAGCTGTGTGGCTGCCGATGACTGGTAACCCATGCTGAAGTGTTGGCTAGCCCTGCAGGGCACGGTCCAGCACGTGCTCATCCTGTACAGGACAGGGCATGGTGACACGCAGCTGCCTGTTCTCCTCCATGGTGCGTTGGATGGTTTCGTAGGCATTGGAGTTTCCAGACCAGCAGCGACGAGCCACCTGCGGCACAGAGACACACAGATTTGTCAGCAATAATCTGCAAATAACAGATTGTAAATAATGAGTAAGGCTGGAATCAACAGAGCCTCTCTTCTCACTACACTCTCACCCCATTGGAGACATCCCAGTTCAGCATCAGACTGGCACGCTTTGCAGCCTCCTCAGAGCCGTCCAGCAGCAAGCCAAAGCCTCCATTCATTACTTCACCCCTATAGAGGACATAACGGTGAAAGATTTTAAAGAATCATAATAAAAATGTACAAGTGTGACTATTTACTGAAAACCCAGGAAGCCTTACCAGCCAACACCGCCACCGTTGTGCAGTGCGACCCATGTGGCACCTCTGAATGCATCACCAACAAAGTTCTGGACCGCCATGTCTAAAGGGAAGACATTTTGTGCTTTATATAAATTAAGAATAACTGGAAAAGGGTAAAGTAGAAGATTTTGAATTTGTTGGTAAATTCTCAGTCACAGCTATTTCCATGTCAGTATATTCGAAAAAGATCTGTGGATTCTAGTCCTGTTTTAAAGGTTCAGTGTGTGGAATTTAGTGATATCTAGTGGTGAAGTTGCATGTTGCAGCTGAACACCCCTCACCTCACCCACCCTTCCACACATGACAGAGAACCTGTGGAAGCCTTCAGCTGTCATAAAAACTCAAAAGGTTTTAAGATTGTCCAGTCTGGGCTACTGTAAACAACATGGCGGCCTCCATAGAGGTATAATGGTCTAATTCTAGGGTAAAGAAAACAATAATTCCTATAGTAGCAAAAAAATCACTAGGATTATTTTATATTCAGTTTCTGCCAATTGATCATTTTAAAGTAGACAAATTATCATTGTAAACTGGATCCTCAGTTGTATTCAGTGAAGTGCACATACCTGCACAGAAGGCAGATCCGTCATAAACGTTAGAGGTCTCTCTGAAGGGGCTGTCTGTGCCACTGACATCATGATGGTCTCTGCTAATAACCACAGGAGCCTGAGCGAGAGAATCAACAAAACACACTGTTGAAAAACTCCAGTGAAAACTTGGATATGGTGCAAACACATAGTACACATGCAACAGTCTTCTTAACAGCCACTTACTGAAACTCTTCCATCAGCGATAGCCTGGTTGATCGCTAAAGCAATCGAGACTCTTCCTCTCTGGTCAGAGTAGAGGATTCTGGCTTGTGAACCCACAACCTAAACAAAAACACAGAAGAAACCACACTCATAGTTACCTCTCAATATGACTGATTTGCACTGAGAGAAAAAGATATGCATAGGTGTTGGATTAAATTTAAGGACCATTTTGTGTTTGCCAGCTTCTCTGATCCAGCGGATGTTGTCGTTGTACTGCTGCCTGATTTGATCAGTCACAATCGCTCCAATTTCCTCCAAGACAGTAGCAGCGATGTCATCTGTTACAGCGAGATCCTGGGCGTCGCCAGATGTGCACACCCAGCGAAACGGGCCAAAGCCCAAAGAGAAGATGTCTCTATGGCGAAGAGAGAAAGAGGGCAGGGTGATTGTCAGGTCATCAGAGGAAGAACATAATGTCTCAGTCTTTTTTGTTATACTGGGTCGACTCTAAATCCAAGAAGTCGGGAAATGTCTCACCCCATAATGTGCTGAACATAAGAAGGGTAAATAAACTCTGTCGCTCCACCTCCAACCTTTTCTACCTCTGCCCCTACACAGAACAAAAAAACACAGCTCCCATTATTGTTCTGACATGAACTGAGTGATAATAATGACATTATAATAATAATGTATTATAATTAATTACCAGCTCTTTTTGCCTCCAGGAGAAAAGCGTTGCCGTAGTCCCAGAAGAACATGCCAGCATCAGAGAGCTTATTGATGGCCTTTATTTGTCTCTTGAGGCTGTGAACATACGTGAGACAATATATTTCAGCTTCATGGACAAATGTATGGCAGAAAACTTCTACATGATAGTCTATTCATCGAACCTTTCTTGGACCATGGTTCGGAAACGCTGAGGATCAGTTGACATGAGTTGGTTTGCCTGACGGAAGCTGAGCTGGACAGGATAGTAGCCTCCGTTGAACGGGTTGTGAAGGGAGGTCTGGTCTGAACCCAGATCGACCAGCAGCTCCCCCGTCCTCTCGTACTCCAGCAGCAGTCTCTCCCTGGTTACAGAGGTGGAGGAGAAGTGTGAAAAAAGATAACAAGCATTTGAAACAAATGGTGCCTCTTTAAGTCGTGTAGTAGCCGCAGATGTGAGCATTTGAGCTCTTACTCACCACAAGTCTACGATGTTGCCATGGTAACCCAGACTGAGGGGCACCTTGGACCTCTTGGAGTCTCTGTGAGGAACAAAATAATAACTTTGTGCAATGGTCCCTGGTCCCTGCAGAATGTAACCACGTACATTTACTGTAGTTAAATGTAATGTCATTCTTCTACTCCATCTTATCAATAGGTAATAAAAGGAAATATTTAATTTTTCATTCTACATTTATTTGACAGTGATAGTTAGTAGTTAATATTTGAAATACAAAACTTGAAGATAAACATAAAAGATCTCTAAATGGATTTTTTGCTCTGTTGCTGTATGGACAATGTGTCCATTGCCCATTAAGTTTTTACCAGATGAATAAATACAAAACTTGGTGGAAGGATACAATATTGTTCAGAAAAGAACCCATAAAAGTTTGGTGCGGAAAAAAGACATATTTAGGAGACTCATATTTATCAGTGTGTGTAAATTGGTGCATATAAAATCCATATAAAAGTCCGGATCTAGTAAAATTGAAATGGTTTACATGGTTTCATTAGAAAACTTTTGGGCCTTGGATAATATTTGGACATTCATAATAAATCTCAATAATCTTTTCCTGCTTGTCACCTGATTCGTTGAATGCAGTGCTCCAGGCTGCTGGTGACCTCCATCAACCAGCCCTGCTCATGTCTTTTTCTAAGAGGAGCCTCATCCACCTACACAGAAAAACAGATTCAATCACACTGACACACAGGACTTCCTCAATTCTGGCTCAGGAGTCAGTAATAACAGGAAATGACCTCTGCGATCACGCCAATGCAGCCGGCGATGACGGCAGCTTTAGCCTGAGCTCCACTCATCCCCCCCAGGCCAGAGGTCACAAAGACACGCCCACTCAAGTCGTCAGAGCCCAGGTACCTCCGGCCGGCGTTCAGCACAGTCAGCTACACAGACAAGGGAACAGCTTTGAAAAACATTTATAAGAGGAACTACAATCTACATCTATGTGTACATCAACTGTTCTGATTACAAGCAGTGGCTCTTCACCTTTTGGACTCGTGACCTGTCGTTACAGAAAGTTTATGTGCTTCAGCATTTCATTTTCGATAGTATTGAAATGTATAGAAGCAGATCTACGGGGAGATTTTCAACCCAAGGCTGCAATCAAGAAATTGCACAGAAAAAAAGTCCATTTAAGAGCTCAGACAGTTTTCCTCTGAGCGAAAGACATTAACCTGGTTGTTAAAAAAAGATAATAATCTTATTTATGTGCCTTTTTTCTTTTTATCATGGTATCATTTTATACCAGTATCATCATAGTAATATTATGGTATGGTGACAACCCTGGTGACACCATAATAATATATCCTCTTAGAGTAATCCATATTTACATAGTGTTTACACATTTACTTTTCATAATTTCACAAACCATAGTGCCATGAACGATCCCTTGAGGTCCAATGTAGCAGTAGCTGCCTGCTGTCATTTGACCATACCTGAAAATATACAATAAAAGTACAGTTTACATCTTGTATGCTTTTAATAGGTTCCATATGGAAAAATCATACTAGCAGCAGCAATGTGCCTTTAAAACTTACATTGAAACTCCGAGAGCAAACATCTTCTCATACTGGTCTCTGGAGGAGTAATTTGGAACAACCTGAATGAAGCAAAAGAGAACGAGTGAACTCTTCATCTATCGGTGTGTCACGTTCTGGAGTCAGATGTGTGTGGTGCAGTTACCATGCCGTTGGTGATGATGGCTCGAGGTGACGAGGGCAGGCTGGGAAACAGGCCCATGGGGTGACCGCTGTACATGACGAGAGTTTGCTCCTCTGTCATCTCGCTCAGGTAATGCAACACGATGCAGAACTGCACACACACACCGAACAAATCATTAACATGCATCTATTTAGACTAGAAGAAAAATACGCATTGGATTCAGGGCTTACCTGGGCCCAGTTACTAAACACCTGTCCGTTGCCTCCATAGGTGACGAGCTCCTGGGGAAACTGAACAATACAGAAAAAAACAGCAAATTAAAACAATCCATCCAATTCAACTTTAATAAGAGAAGTGGATGAGACTCACCTGAGCTACAGCTGGGTCCAGGTTGTTCATGACCATCAACATTATAGAGGCTGCCTGACGTGTGCGGCACGGGTACTGATCTATGGGGTACGCCCTGAAGAAACAGAACGGAACTGACGTCATATATGGTGGAGCAAAGAAACTAGACAAAGCCATCATAAGAATAAACATTGTCAATATAATATGTTCTGTATATCTTTAACACAATTCAAAAGGGCTGTTGGGCCTTGGTGGAGGTATACACTTTACTGAGAGTCATTCTAGTTATTCTATGTGTTTATTTCTGGTCATTTTTCAATGATCTGATTTAAGTTTATAACATTTTCTGATCACATTTTGTATTTTCTCAAACTGTCTCATCTGTTTCATCTTTGAAACTGTTTTGTGCCTCTGAACATTCCTGTGTCACAGCCCACTATTAACCAGAATTGATTTCTGTATATTGTTAAGTGTTACTGTATATAATCAGATCTTTTTAATTACTCAAATATCAAAGAAGCCAGTATCATTCATTCTCTCATCCTCAGGTTGCCTCACCTCATGCGTAACGTGGGGCAGAAGCGGTACATGTAGATGTGTCCATACTGCCGCAGCTCTTGAGCAAATTCAGGTGCGAGAGTTGCGTGGTGAGTGGGAGGAAAGTAACGCAGCGCATTTCTCAACGCCAACTACAGGGAAGAAGCATTTACAGAAGATTAGTGAGCTCAGTGCCAATGTTTACACAGGCAGCAACATTAATAAACTGAATAAGTCACTGCGATGTAAACAGATTACCTTAATCCAAACAAAAGTCATACACTGGATAAGCAATAATCCAATTAAGTCATGTGGAGTATTCTGATCTTAGTCACATTAAGTAGACACATATTTATTACCTCCTATCGGCGTTTTCACAGCATTTTGTGAAATCGACGTGCACATTACCAACTGCTTCAAATCATAATCAAACTATTCTCGATAATATGTGACACGATTTGGAACATGTGAAAACATCATAATCAAAAACAACTATCTAATCTATCTGTCCTAAAATACAGTAGAGGGTCAAACACGCTTTAACCTGTATCTCTCTTAATTATTGACTGAAGCCTTTGCTCTGAGTTTGGGAAATCAGTTGAGGACCTTGGAGAATAATCAATTTTTCAGGCAGCCCATGAGCAAACTGTGATGATGCAATCAGACAGAGTACACAGTGTGGCATAATGGTGTTTCTTTAATCTGATCCATTTATAACAGAGCAGTAGCCTGATTTAACAATGAGCTGCAGCCCTCTTCAGATCATAGGTCACTTCATGATACTGTCACTGGGAGCCTTCTTTTCTTTTTGATGATGTGTTTCACAATGTTATCAGAAAGCATTTTGACTTGTTCTTAAAGTATGTATGATCACAAACATCAATGACAGCTCAGTTGCATTTAGGTGTGTAAGTAGGACATGCATGAAGAACCACAGGCCTCTGGGCCAAATTCAGCCCGCTACAAATATTAAATCCTACAGAAAAGTAACCGTCATGGTTTCAGGGCATGAAAAAGAAACAAAATAACTGAACGTGCACGATGACCTAAAACATGAAAGAACTGAGCTGCAAAGTAAACAACAAACTCCCTTAGCTTGGCGTGAGCACATAGAGAGGAGCTGTCATTGAAGTTTGCTGAAGTTGATGCTGTGAGTCATTTTGTTTCAAACCTGACTGAGGTCACACACAAATTGAGATGTAGCCATTATCAACGTTATATAAACCATGAGGGATGTCCTTCAAATACAATGTTACACTTGCACCGTTGTCCAGAGTCAATATATCATTAAGTGCATCTGGATAACTTCTAGCAAAGAAATGAAAATGGTAGATGCACAGAAAACTCACCCGCTCCTCCTCTGCTGTGAGGTTCGGGGTGCGGATGGGTGCATGTGGCACATTGGGATCTCTCCCCCGGTTAGGTGGCAAAGGGTCCAGAGGTAAACCGCTGCATAGCTCCTTTAAATCTGACATCCTGATGACTGTTTGCTACTGCTCAGACCTGGAGAGAGAAATCAGGCTGGAGTTTCAAGGCAGCTCTCACCCTCACAGCAAATGATCCTCGCAGGAGGAAAAAACTGTGATCTTGTCAAGATTTGAGGGTGATCCCTCTTCGCCTTCCTGCCCCATTGGCTTTTTGGTTTTCTTTACCCTTCACAATCCACCAATGGCACAGCTCGGACAGAAAAGGGTGTTTGGTAATAATTGATCTCTGAGGGAGTTTAAAGCGACACATGGAAAAACACCACAGACCTCTGACCCCTGAGGATCAGACATGTAACTCAGTTAAAAAAAAATGCAAGCCAGAACCTTTGGACAGGTCAACCTCATGTTATTTTGCTTTCAGTTTTTCTGGCACTCAGTGTGTATTACAGAGCATGACCGAATAACCACACTCCTCCAGGCTCTGGGCGTAGTTAAAATCAATTCTGATACTTTCTCAATAAGCGTTTTCCTTCCTTTTAACAATATCAACAAAGACTTTAAGCCCTTTGTCCGCATGTTACCATTAGGGCTCATTACTAACTTGACACTGAGCGTTCTGGATTTGATTAGTGTCCTGGTGATTCGACAGATATCTTGTTAGACCTGGTTGGTTTCATACAACCGCTCTGGTGACACCTTCTCATGTTCATCTGCTAAATAGACTTCATCACACCGACGTTGTCCTTAAATTCCATCACACATGGACCACTGATTATTCCAGGCACACGAGGTAAGTTCCAGTTGATGTCCCTGCTGAGAGGAATCAGATCTAGGATGAGAGAGGAGGATAGGTTAAGCAGGGTTTTTCTTCCCTGAGGACAGTATCCTCTCCTCACTCCTCAAATAGGTCATTTAGATTATTAGATTGTTAATCCTGTGTCAATTTAACCACTTTATAAAAGTTAAGTTTTAGTCCAGTAGTTCCCAACCAGTGGGTCAGGATCCCTGTGACGTGACAGGAGGCTTCAAGTAAACAAACACTGGTTTTGTTTTTTCCTGTGGCAGGTCCACAGCCAAAATTGTGAGTCGCTGTTTTTTTATATAACAGTTTCTTGTGTTTGTTTATTATTAGTGTCACTAACCATTCTGAAGTCTAGGCTGAAAACCAAAGGAGACAGAGCCTTTGCCATAAGAACCACTGCACTCTGGAACAATCTGCCAGAGATTACATTTACACAGTCCATTACCATAGACTGTATATAAAGATTACCATTACCATTATTCCATTACCCATTGTAAGAGCCACTTTCTTCTTCTCTTTGGCTTACGGTGACGCTCCTTGGCGCACTGCTGCCTCCCACAGGTCAAACCAGTCACAACAGTCTTTCAAAAAAAAATTTTTTGGTTATGTGCAGCTTCTCTCTTACAATATGTTTTAAGTTCAACAGTTTCATTAAAACAACATTTAGATTAACTTCTGTTATAAATACAATATCTATATTCCTAACGAGAGAAAGGAGGATAAATGTAGTAGTATCCAAAACAATAAGCCTGCAACCAATGTTTTTAGAAAATGTATAGTTTAGCAATGCAACTAATTATGATTTCCATTATTGAATAATCGGCTGATTACCTATTCAAGTACATTTTTTGTCCGAAACTAGAGTGAAGATCAAGTTAACACCCTAAAATCTCGTTTTGTCTGACAAGTTAGACCCCACAGATACTCAAATACCGTCAAATATGACAAAGAGAAGCATCAAAGGTCTTTATAAGGAATTGAATCAAAATGATTGATTACCACTCTAGTTCAATTTAGAGGTGGGTGACTAAAATAAAATCAGTATTTTGATACAAGATAAAAAGTTGAATTAACTTGTCAGTGTTGACCCTTGATTTCACAAAAATGTGTTCCTGTGTACTTCAGATCACAATAAATGGAACAAAAATATATATTTAAATGAAAATCCAGATGGTATTTAATTATTCAGCCCTGGCAGAAGCTTTTCTACTGGTATTGATCACAAAAGATGATCAACAAAAATTTGAAAAAAATATTGTCTATTTGCTGTGCCCAAAATCAAAGCTCATCTATTTTATCAAGTGCTATAGCACCGGTCAATGTAACAACTGCATCAGTATTATAGGAGACACAACTTAAACAACCTATCAAAAGTAAAAGTCTTGATCCACAAAGTTTTTTTTATATAAGTTTGTTCTGAAATGTGTTTATTTTTTACATATTCAAAAGATTTTATCTTACACTTAAGACAAACTCAACATTTTTCAATGCATGGCCTATGTACAGAAATAATAATATGTTGCGTCTGAAAAAGTGATTAATTAAAGAATGCTTAAAGCAGACAATTAAAAAACAAAACAAATCATGGGTACAAGAGTGAATGTGATGTGTGTTAATACTGCAGCTCCCTGGGAATGCCATACATTAAGACTGAGTGTTTTTATAGATGGTTTATCGAATGACTGTTCACAATAATTAGATGAACAGTTTCATTTGACCGCTGGAGCCCAATATGAGCTTCACATCCTCTTCTTACAAGAGACCCTGTTCAAATAAAACCTAAAACAGAGTCCGAAAAATCAGGAAAATGTACAGTACAAGACTCAGCGTCTGACAGTTCAGCTTCTCGTCCACACTTTTACTTGAATGAAGGGTCAAGAGAAAAATAAAATAAAGTTGAGAGTAAAAGTGTAAAACTAAATTAACACGAAGCAGATGGTAGCGTGGCTTGTACGCACACAGCAGGCAGTTGATCGACATCCTCCAAGTCGAGTATGCCTGCATACTGAAGCACTCACATCGGTTTGAAATAAGAACCAAACTCCCACAGGACTTCATTTGATACTCACAGGAAGCCTTTACAAGACACATGGAGGGCTTTGATCTTGAGTCAGTTAGAAAACCTGATGAAGTGCAACTGAAATGTCTGTGTTGTTTTAGAAGATACGTTGGAAGATATGTAAGGGAGCAACAAGCTGTCGAGTTGTACCAACGTCCCGTTTCAACCTAGATTCATAAGGAGGTTCCTCAAGCATCATCCTGAAACTGGAGAGCTGACGATGGAGGCATCGCACATGGATGGAAAATATATTGCAAGGTTGATGATCCTAATAAAAACTTGGTTGAAGGTGAGAGGATATTGGCTTATCTACAAGAACAGGGCCCCCATGCTGCCTACTTCGCTCTGTTCTTTCACAAAGATCTCGAAGTACTGATAGATGATGGTGACGGCCAGCAGGATACCGGTGCCGGAGCCAATGGCTCCAAGGAAATCCGCCATCACTGATAAACCACCGATACACAGTCCACCAAAGGCAGCAGCAGTAGGAATGTACCTGGAATGCAGCAACAAGAGTGTAACAATATTAATATACAATATTTCACTTTCAGTAGAAGGCTATTTAATACATTAATGATGATTATGAAATCACTTGATTCCTAGCTGAGAGCGAGATGAGAACAGACTCATGTCTTATTTGTTAAATATGAAGCTACAGCAGCTGGATAGAGAAACCACTATCCTGGAAAAAAGCCATTTCCAAAATATTGAACTATTCCTTTAAATAGTGCATGTGGCAGATTCACACCCAAGTGAGGAATTTGCAGAAAACTAAGGAAACATCAATCATAAGAAAAGTAGTTGCATTCTTGGAATGGTGCACTACTATGAATTAGCCTGTAACTCAAGTTGACATTTTTACATTTGGCTCTCAAACAATAAACTAAATCTTGAATTAATTATTTCAAAGAAAATCCCATTATTCGTTTTAATATTTACACCCTCACTATACATTACATGTTCCTCCAGAATCTAGTTTGAAAAACACAGTAAGTGGTTACAGGTGGCAATAGGTGATTGTTATTAACAATGTGCAACATGCAAGTTATTCAATAACATAAAACATCTACTCTACTCTCTTTGTAACGAGAAAGTGCCCAAGAGGATTAGATCATTTAAATTCATGATGATGGTTTATAACCATTCAAGCTGATAAACTTGTTCCATTTGTGGTTAACGCAGCTGATGCGTGTGTAAATGAAAAGCAAAAATAAATCTGTGCAAGAATCAGATTTTTGATTTTACCTGTTCAGTTCATGCACCATGGAGGTTTCTCTGTGTCCCCTCATCACCATCTGCTGCTCCTTCAGCTGTTTCGCCACCTGGTTGAACATGAAGAACAGAACTCTGAAGCAGTCTGTTTGGAATGGACTGTTTACACCTTCAGCTATTCAGTACAACTTACGTCTTTAGCAGAGGAGCCGGAGACCTCAATCCAGGTTTTGGAGAAAAAGGCACATGAGCCGAGCATGAAGACGATGTAGATGACCGCGTGAACCGGGTCGTCTAGAACTGAGCCGAATGACTCTGGTGGGGAGAGGTAGTAACAGAGACCTGCGACCGGGTAGGCTCGGGCTGGGCCCCCTGACGTTGCGTCCTGTAAACATGAGATAAAGAAAAATACATGTTTTAATGGGCAGATTATGAGGTTGCGGAAGCTAGTCACTGTAAGATATTGTCAAGCAATAATAGAGAGTCATTCTTAAAGAAAGTGAACAGAAACTTGGGTAAAAAGCTCAGATCAAAAGTATACTTACAGACCAAGTTCCAAGCAAATTAACCAGGAAATTGCCACTAAAACGTGTGGAGAGCATCTGGGAGATAACGTACAAGTTGGAGACCAGAGCAGACTGCAGGATGATGGGTATGTTGGAGGTGTAGAAGAGCTTGATGGGGTAGGTGTTGTACTGGCCACGGTAGCGGGCGGACTTGATGGGCAGATCCACCCTGAATCCCTATGACAAAAGGCGAACGTGTAGGAGAGTGGTGAATAACTGAACCATAAGTATTTTCTTAGATATTCTTTGAAATTCATCACCTATTTAAAAACGGATGCAGGTTTATAGTGAAGTAGCACAAAATATTAATCAGAAACTCACCTGGAAATATATCACTACCGCAAAGACAAATACTGTGGCGAGGAGGTTCATGAGGTTTGGCAGGTTCTGTCTGTAGAACGCCTCCCTCAGAGCGCGCACTTTGTCTGTCCGAGTCGCCAGCAGATGGAAAAGAGCGATTATTGCTCCCTCGAACTCTGTGCCTAGAAAACACAAGAAGTCAAAAGTGTGAGTCACATTTCTGCAGAATAGCAGCATGATGGCATTAATCACTACCATGGCGTTTGTATATCGCACATATTTACAACCACTTTGTGGCCTCTTACCTCTTCCAGTGTTCACAGTCGTGGGGCTGAAGGCCTTCCAGACGATCGTCTCACAGATGTTGGTGGCAATGAACAGTGAGATTCCTGAACCAAGACCGTAACCCTTTTGGAGCAACTCATCCAGTAGCAGCACAATGAGTCCAGCTACAAACAGCTGAAGAAGAAACCACAGATACAGTCAATTGGGAAAGTACTGAGACTGAGACAGTCACATGAACCTGTTTCACTGATCTATTAGTTCACATTTGTTTAGTCGCAGCCGCTGATTCTGACAAGATAAAGTTAGACCATTTGTTCTGATAACTGAATTTAATGTGTGTCTGCCACAAGGCAAACACAGTTCTACTGGAACATATTTTACTTTGTGAGTAAACTCAATGAATCTAACATTTGGGAAACAGAAGCTGAACTGATCCAAGCATCATTTGAGAAAGACAGAAAAGGAAAATGTAGTCACAATCTAAATCTTAGTTATTTTATGCTCTGTCATCACATTATAATATTTTCATTTTAAATGCATATTCAAAGCCAGTTTCGATGGCATATCCTACAATCTTTGGTCAGACTACTCAATCAGCTTGAACAAATCATGATTCTTCAGAGAAATATTCTTTATGTGATAATGCAGAATCTGTAGACGAGGGACAAGATTTAGTTTGGGCAGGCTGTGGCCCAGATATCCACTGTCCACACTCGAATCCCAAAAATATTGTCTGTTGCCCCCAGAGGCTAATTCGTCATCGGACGATAGCCAAAGGGCTTCTAGATTGGTTCTCACCTGAATGATGATGAGGAGACAGATTCCAGCTCCCATCTCTGAGGGATCTCCATACATGCCGGTCATTACATATACAATGGCCTGACCAATGGTGATGATCATTCCAAACACTGAAAATCATTAACACACATTAGTTCATGAACTTCATAATAAATTCAACAAGTTTTTACAAATGATGAGAGTTTATTTACATTTCTGAGCTCCATTGAAGAGGGCTCTGTCCTTTGGTGTGTCTCCAACTTCGATGATCTTAGCTCCGGCCAGTAGCTGCATTATCAGGCCTGAGGTGACAATAGGCGAGATACCCAGCTCCATGAGTGTACCTGCAGGGAGATATGTGAGTTAGTTAAACCAGCAGGAGTGGAGACATGCATTTTATATTTTATTCTGCTGTTAGCTGAAATATACCTCTGTTTGAGGCCAGAATTACTCTCATCCAGTAGAAGGGATCTGCAGAGTCTGAGGACATGATGCCAAAGAGTGGGATCTGGAGGAAAAAAGTGCAAGTCCTATTTACAACAATTGATTTACAAAGTGCAATCATATTATTTATGTTAAAGTTAACTCGCCTGTACATGATATTTCAGTTTGGATAGTTTGACTATTGTGCAGACACATGTCATTGAATGTGTGGTCCCAATTTTCCGACAGGTTAAGTACACATTAATCAGTTTATCAATATTGTCAGAAAAGCAACCTAATGAATCAAAAGCATCAAACATTCTCTAGTTTACATTTTTTTGGGCCAATTTGGATGAAACATAATTAATTAACACTCTATAGTTTAATAGAGAATTGTCAACCACAGTAATGAGTCTGTTAAAGACTGATATAACATGATTAAATCACTCAGTGGTTATAGTCAATGATTGAACTGTTTTTCTATGCAAAGACATCACACAACTGGAGCAAGAGAGTAACTAGTAATTAAGGATGGTGACACTTACCTGGCAACACACCAGGAAAATGAAGAGGGTGATGGCAGTCCATAATACCTTTTCTCTGAACTGGATCTGTTGGTCAAGCGCATTTCAATAAGTTTAACCTGCAGCTAAAGCAAAGCCAACATAAAGTTGAAAATAAACGTATCGCTATAAACGAATAAAATGTGGGTATGATTAAAAAAATACACACCTTTCTTTCGGGTTTCTGGATCTCTGGCAGCACGGCACAGAAAGGTTTGATCACCTCCAGGAATTTGACTGGAAACGAGCAGAGATGAGAGTTAACGTGGAAATAATAGCTGGTTCTCAGGAGGACGTGGCAGTGAATGGGGGGCGGACTCCAGGCAAATTGGATTTTTCACTAATCAAAACCAAAGAGATTTGGTGTCACACAAATGGTTTCGCATCATAATGTCTCCTGTTGATGTTCTGGCTCTTTACTTTACCACTGTGACGTGTTTACAGGGAAGAGCAGGCAGCTGATTTAGATCCTGAGCGCAAGACAATACCGGCGCTGTTATGCGTCGTCATCACTAGACTGTCAATGTCTTTGAATGAGAGGCTAGCTAGTTAGCGCACAAGTTAGCTTACGAGACGTGTCCAGACACCAGCGGGCATCAAAATCGTAATACAACCTCATTACAAGCAAGAAACTCAGCTTATAGAAACACCATCTCAAACACCATTCACTTCACAAACGTCTCCTGAGCCGAAATAGCTCATAATAATAGCACAAAGGCAAATGTTCAGCTAGCTAGTTAGCAACGCAAGCTAGCCGCCTGCTACTCCGAAGCCAGCGCTCACACAGTAAGCTAACCACGCTGTGAAAAACAGTCCAACTAGTCGTGAGAGTTATTCTACAGGAAGCTTTAGTTTTCAGCCTCACACGAGGAGTGAAGAGGAGATACTCACTGCCCATGATGTGTCCTCGGTCCTGCTCCTTCTAGTGTTCCTGCTTCTGCTCCTCTGCTGTGCCTCAGTCAGTGTGAGCCTCAGGCAGCCGCACGAGGAGGAGGAGAAACTTTAGAGACACGTCACCACTACACAGCAGCTCCCCCCGAGCTGTTAAACACACAGCAGCTCCTCAGGGAGTCCACCTCAACCTCATACACAGTCTGTGAGTCCACCTCAACCTCATACACAGTCTGTGAGTCCACCTCAACCTCATATACAGTCTGTGAGTCCACCTCAACCTCATACACAGTCTGTGAGTCCACCTCAACCTCATACACAGTCTGTGAGTCCA
The DNA here is from genome assembly GCF_024713975.1 of Paralichthys olivaceus. Taxonomy (NCBI): domain Eukaryota; kingdom Metazoa; phylum Chordata; class Actinopteri; order Pleuronectiformes; family Paralichthyidae; genus Paralichthys; species Paralichthys olivaceus. The sequence goes on from NC_091094.1 coordinate 16,972,848, forward strand.
CCTCAACCTCATACACAGTCTGTGATCTCAACACAGAGTCAGATACCACACAAGAGAAAAGTACAATACAAAATTACAATCCAATACAAGAGTACAATACAATACAAGCATAAAATACAAGAGTACAATAAAATACAAGAGTAAAGTCAAATACAAGAGTCAAATACAATACAAGAGTCAAATACAATACAAGAGTACTAGTTTAAAATCTAGTTTTGTACATTAATACTACTGTTAATATTTTGCTTACATTGTACATATTTACATACTTCTAAATGACTTCTGTTTCAATTATCACATAAAGCCTATTACATTAAATACATACATGTGTCCACCAGAGAGCAGCAGTGACCTGGAAATGATACCTCAGGAAATTAAGACTGACATTGAGACTGAGCTTCTCTCTGTCATCAAATACTCCCATCACATATCAGTTTTACTACAGTACACTAATCACTTCATTGTGCTATGAATTGCCACTGCAAAAGCCCTGTGATAAACGATTTAGTAATAAAAGAATATATTGTATGTATGTGAGAGATGTTGACTGATATTAAATAATAAATCTGTAACTCCTTTACAAAGCATGCCCTGGATTCATGCGTAAAAGAGAACTAGGATGTAATGTTGGTGTGAGGTGCAGGAATATAAATGAAATATTCTATTAGCAACTCATGTAAACATCATAATCAAAGTAGCATCTCATTCAGAATAAGGGAAATAATCTGAATATTACAGAACATGTAGTCTCTGAGTGATCTATAACTGTTAATACATTGTTTTTAGGCCTTTTCTACAGCAGACAGTTAACCTGTCACAGTGGGTCCATGTGTTCCTAAAAATAATTACAAAGTTGTGATCAAGAGACTCAGTTATATAAATCTGTCCTTCGTGTCAAAATTTCTTGTGTGGAAGATGCCCTGAAAGAACCTTTACTTCCCCACTGACCACTGTTCATCAGCATTTTAAAGTGTGATCCCCTCTGATAATGACGCTTGTATTATGAAGGTAGCACAGGAACCTTTAGTCATAAACACTGGTATGTGTCAAACATTTGTGTGTGTCAAGGATAAATTATTATTTCATCTTTTGGTCTCTTACTTAAAAATCGATGCAGCATTTGTCGCATAGTTGAAAACGACGGATTTAGCAGAGAGAGCTCAGTTATTCTGAGAACAGAGGACTTGAAGTGTTGAGGAGCGAGGGACGAGATAAGTGAGAGCTAATCCTTATCGAAGCCTCTGTGTGTTGACATGGAAGCACTTTATTTAGATGTCACACTTCAGGACAGAGTGCACGAAGCTCCACATCTCCTCCCAGAAATCACTGAAGCCTTTTCAGAAAAACAAAGCCAGCATTTTGAACCTCTGGGCATCCTTCGTATTTTTAGGACATCAAGTCTAAACGCGTAACATGCAACTTTGAAGTTCAAACGCCCCGAGGCTACCAATGGAAAATACATAACAACAGATGTGCGTAGGAGTGAGCTTCTGATCACTTCCTTCCTAACCAGATTTTAAAAATCACTGTCAAGAGAACACATGATAAAGTAAAACTCAAGACAAAGGTAAACACATGCAAGAGCTATTTTGTTTGATTGGTATAGTTTCGTATACCATTTTTGATAGCGTCTCAATTCAGGAAAAAAAGAAATTCCACTGAAGCTTGTAACAGATCTATAGCATCATTACTTTTTTCAGCTTCCACATCTTGAAAATACAACATTTATTGAACTAACAGCCCTACTGTATCCTTAAAGAGACCAGCCAGCCCAATGAAAACCATAAGAAAAAGTTCATTTGGAGACTGAATGAGCTGATAAACAAATTTACCCCAATTTAATACTTGTATTATTGTTGAATTATGGACCTTAGGCCAGATATGCTCGGCTAACCTTGACTGGAATAACAGAAAAACAGCTTGCATGTGGTTGAAGAGAACAAAACTCACCCACCAACACCTCAAAATCACTTATAATTTATATAGTATAAAGTTAAAATGCAATATAAAACGTTATTTTATATGAGGTTAGCTGAGGACAGTGACACTCTAATTTTTGTACCATTTACAGAACGACAACAAACAACATCCTTTCAGAAGTCATGGGAGACAGATTTCATTATCAGTGGACAAGTTGTTTCGCCCTGTGCTTCTATTATTTTTGCCAAGAAAGATGATAAATGACACACGACAAAGGGACCTAAACCCAACCCAACCCAAAAGATTGTTTTGACTCAGAAAATCTATCATTTCAAGCAAGTATAGTTTACGTAAAAATACTTTATATCAAACATACAGGGCATATTGAGCAAAATGTACTTGTCATTTTTTATTAGAATAATTACATTCAACATATTTTTTTTCATAATCTATACTCTTTAATATACTAAGTTCCAGTATTAATGATAGTTAGATATATAGACACATGTATCTAGCTCATGTGGCTTCTTTTCCTCAATGTGAGCACAAAAAATGGGATCTAGTATTAAGAGTCTTCACTTCCTCTGTAACATGAAGGAATGCTGAATTTTTCCTCAGATTCATCTTTACCTTCCTTTGATGCAAGACAGGACAATTTCAATCTCTTGTTCTCTCTTGTTACTATGAAATGAAACTGCCCATACTCATTAGCTCTGTTGTGTGTGTGCATAAATGAATGCTTATGTACAGTAAAGGAGATTATCACACTGGTAGATTACTGGGGCCGAGGTGGATCCTGAAGTAGGAATGTGACAGCAGATGTCAGGGGCTTTTTAAAGGCCACAGTTACAGGCCTTTATTGTTACAGGAAAATTCTATGTTGTGTACTACTCTTCCATTTCCAATCCCCACGCAGTTGTCACTGGTGGTTCTTGGAGGGGTGGGGGGAACAGTGGAAGCATCAACACAGGAGCGTGGGTGGGAGTGAGGAGTCACAAGATTACCATGAGGTCGAGTAGTGTAGGTCAGTCCATGATCAGCTGTCTGATCCCACCTCTCCTGGTTTTCCTTTTCCATTGCCACTCTGTAACAACATAACACTCAGTCTCTTACAAATCTTTCTAATCATTGTGAGCGTACTGTGGATTATTTGATTGAAATTCAGTATTATTTGTATAGGGCCAAACCCAAACATATTATCTCATGGTACTTTGCATAGTAGGGTCGAGACCTGGTCGAGACCTTACAATATTATAGAGAAACCTAACAGTTTCCTCTCGCAGAACCAGAGTCAAGGTCGGTGGCCATCTTGGGTTGAAAGGAGAGAAATGGGGGAGAGAGGAGAGAGAGAGTAGGGGGAGAAAATAAAGAGAGACCTGGAACAGTTGTGTAACTGTCAGTGTGGTTGTTGAAATGATAATAATGATGCAATAATGTCCTTAATAACAACAACAGCAACTAGAAGTGAACTCGGACTGTGGATCCCTTGGCCAAGACTCTAACTCTTAACGGTAAAGAAAGTGAGTCAGCAGGTTCCCTCTGTGTACACCAGCCACTCTGATCACCCCAAACCTGCTGCTCTCACTTTGACTGTCATACAGTAAATCTATTGCACTGGAGGTCAGGGGTCAGAGTTGGTGGGTTTTTAGCTGGTGGATTTAATTGTCCAGATAATCCAGTCAATGATCCAGCAGACAGAAGAACACTGTGTCCTCAAGCTCATGCCTCATGTTACATAAACATCTACAGATCATAGTCTCACAAGTCCTCTCTGCAGCTGTTGTTCTCCCACGGCATTACAGGGTTAATGGAGACCAGCATGGCTCACAGCTTGGAATAAACATGGTGGTTCCTTACTTTCCTCACATCCTTTATGGAGGGAAAGTCTCTCAAAGTCAGGCTGCTGGTTTGAGCGTATAGTTGTGTCGCTTTATATCCAAATGTGATAGTGAGCCATGCTAACTTGTCTTGGTAAGCTGCATTTAGTAGCGGTGTATGAGGTAATGACACACTAATGTTATCATGCTAACATATTGACAAAGTTGTTGATGCTTGCTTTGCTGACTATCTTGGTTCAGCATTTGAGCAAGCTAACGTTTTATAATTAATATAAAAGCAAAGCAAACCGAGGGATGTGCCATTTGTTTTGATTATTAGGGCATATAAGAAAATATTAGATAATTACATTTATCATGATTTTTTTTTTAAATTTATCTATAATTCAGTAAATTTTCAGGGACAGTGCATATTAATTACGAGGCTAATTTCCATCAGTGTTCCACAGCCAGTTGTGAACTTGGCAGCCTTAAATCAAATACCAATTAATAAGGTAGATTTTAATCTTATGATGGTACTGGGTGAGAATTCAGTCACAAAAGTTGTGTTCGGGTGCAATTCTAGGAAGGAGTCTGAAGGAGAAAAATGTGATGTGGGATGTCCAAGTTTGAGATAAGCTTTGTAAATAATAGCAGTTTAAATCCCCACAGTGTGTGTGTGTGTGTGTGTGTGTGTGTGTGTGTGTGTGTGTGTGTGTGTGTGAGTGTGTGTGTGTGTGTGTGTGTGTGAGTGTGAGTGTGAGTGTCTGTGTGTGTGTGTGTGTGTGTGTGTGTGTGTGTGTGTGTGTTTTCCTTTTGTTGCCCTGCTAATCTCACCAGAACAGCTGTGCTCAGTTGGGCCTCAATGTATCTGTCTTATGTAACATGTTAAAGGTTCCCTGACTTCTACACTCTTCACATAAACACAACAGTCAAATGAACCCAGCGGAGATGTGTGTTCTCTTGTTAGATGTTAACAAACTTAAAAGTCTTTTAAAAGTCTGTTTGTTGAAGATAATGTTTATAATAACTAGAATAGCATCCAGCCAAGGCCGAACAGCTTAAATTCAATTCAAACAAGATGCACCAAAATTCACACACTCATAGAGATCAGTCCTCTGAAACTGCCAGTTATAAAAACAAATCAAGATCAATGTATTATTCCCTGGGTGAAATTGTGAAAAGAAAACAAGAACAACAACAAAAAAGAAAAAACATCTATGACCATACTTCCTTCAGTAGTGTTTGCAGAATCTTGCTAGAAAACCATCAAGAAGCAATCCAGCCAACCTAACCAAACAAACTAATCAACCAACCAAGAGACAGGGGTGAAAACATTACCTCCACGGAGGAGGTAATAATAATGTAACTAAATACAGTTTAAGCTTCTATGGTCACTGCACTTATTGCAGGAAAAGACGGCATGTATGAGGTGGAAACTGTTTGTGAGGAGGATCAATGCAGCCAGAGAACCAAAACAGTCCCAACAGAGAATGTGGTGAGACAAACTACAACATAACCTCACCAGGTCTTAACCGCTCTCTACTGGTCTGTCATCAGGCTTAATCCAGATTATTCCAGACTACGGACTGTACACTCATAGCTTTCTCTGCCTGTCTGGGTTATTTTAAGTGCACATACTCATACGCTTCACTGTGTATGACCAGGGGGAGCTTCAGCATGTGTGCTGCCAAAGCACGTATCTCTGAATAGACATCTTTCTGACTGGCAGAGAGGTGGCTTCTCTTTTAAATTACACACACAAGATTATTATTATTAGTTTGACAGATGTGGTTGCAAATCAGGCCCAAAAGTATCGGGAGCTGTCAACACCAGACATTTAATTTCCTCTGAATACTTCTCACAGCGTTGTTGTCATTGTGTGGACTACCTCAAATATTATCTATTACATATACCTTACCATTTAACCACCTATACCATTAATGCTACAATGAAATGAATACAAAAATTAAACACCAAATTACACCCATATATGTGAATAAGTGAAACAGACAAACATGCGCTGTTGTACAACAGGTTAGTTCAAGTTCATGTGCGGGCCCAAGAAACCACGAGGGCCCTTTATGATTGTCATTGCTGTAGACTAATGTAATTAGCCGCTTAGGGGCCCCGCTCAGCTCAGCCCCCAATCTGTTTTACCTATCATGTTGCAACACTCCCTCTTGTACAACCCACCCTTGTGGATTTAGTAGTAAAAATGATCTATCTATCTATCTATCTATCTATCTATCTATCTATCTATCTATCTATCTATCTATCTATCTATCTATCTATCTATCTATCTATCCATCCATTCATCCATCCATCCATCCATCTATCTATCTATCTATCTATCTATCTATCTATCCATCCATCTATTTATCTATCTATCCATCTATCTATCCATCCATCTATTTATCTATCTATCCATCCATCCATCCATCCATCTATCTATCTATCTATCTATCTATCTATCTATCTATCTATCTATCTATCTATCTATCTATCTATCTATCTATCTATTTATCTATCTATATATCTATCTATCTATCTATCTATCTATCTATCTATCTATCTATCTATCTATCTATCCATCCATCCATCCATCCATCCATCCATCTATTCATCCATCCATCCATCTATCTATCTATCCATCCATCCATCTATTTATCTATCTATCCATTCATCCATCTATCTATCTATCTATCTATCTATCTATCTATCTATCTATCTATCTATCTATCTATCTATCTATCTACCTATCTATCCAGCATGTTGGTTGAAGTTGTAACTCTCAGCTGATGTTGATGAAACATTCAGTGACAAAGGTTAAAGAGGTGATAAGACTGTAGATGAAGACAGTGCCAGCAGAATCACTGCAGCCATAGAGGTCAGAAAAAACATTCAGCAACCAGCCTGATATGGAAATGGGCTTTTAGGACAGAGCACATGTTCAAGTTTATAGTGTCATAAATTCTATCCCTGATCAACTAACAATTGATTCCCCCTGGGGGCTGTGGGTTGTTATCTGATCAATCTGTCGACCAGGGTTCAGGAGGGTTGCATAACCTGCTGTGACATCACAGTCTTTAAACATATGACATGTTGTACAGACCAGAGGTTTCACTTGCAACCAACAGTTTCAGTTCCTCTACAAAAACATCTGCTCGTGTTGAGTCCGAGCCATAGCTATTTTATATATAAAAGCAAATTGTCTACCACACTGTAAATTTACTGTAATAGCTGTGCTTGTATGCAAACTCATTGAATACTATTTAAGTAAAGCAAACTTAAGATAATGAGTTGATGTATTTTAGGGGTACTCAAATAACGTGCACAGAAACTAATTAAGGAAAAGCTGCAGATACTACTGTGCCTATTGGAAAGCAAAAGAAGTTTGATTTAAATGAAGTGCAATATAGAGTGAAATACAACTCAAGTTTTTTAACTACACCGCAGCAAGGATAGTAACTCTGCAGATAACCTCATGGTACAAAGTGCATTTCATTCACAACAGCACCTTGAACATTAGAGACACAATGTGAAGAACAGAGGCACTAATGAGTTGCCCATAGTTTACAGTGTAATACATGTTTGTACCATTGCAATACAAATTTAACTTTGATTCCTGGGATTTTATGGAACCTAAAATGTTGAGCTTACTCCACTTTCCCTTGAGTCTTAGTAAAGACTGAGATGGCACAAGCTCTGACCTGATGATATGCTTCAATAGTAATTTTAATAATTGCATTCGGCTGTACCTCAGAGGGTAGAGTGGGCTGTCCACCAGCAAGAAGGTCGGTGGTTTGATCCCTGGCTGCAGTCATATGTGTTTTTGAAATTGCCCCTGATAGCAGTGCGGGCAGTGTATGAATGGTGCGATAGAAAAAGTGCTGCGTATAGAAGTGTATATATATTGCTGGGTGAATGCAAATTGTACTGCAAATAATAAAAGCGCTATATAAACACAGACAATTTACTATTCATTTATTTATATGTTGGGATAAGTCATCACTTCTATGATTAAATAATGATGTAAACATCTTAAAGTTCAAAGTGCAGACCTTGCCTCTCATCTTTGGGTATTTCTCTGTCCACTATGTGAACAATGGGTTAAAATATTATTTATTTAATGTAAGCTCCTTCTTTCTTCCTCTTTTTGCTGTTATTTTAGTTTTTTTAACTTCACGTACACTTCTCTATTATTGTTGGAGGTGCATGTGCAGATTTAAAAATGTCTCTTTGCTCTTACTGGTTAGTTTCTCTGAGAAGCCTCTTCTCTTTTGCAGCATGAGATGATATCCAGCAGAAGACAGGCCACAGCCACTCAGCTGAAAAGACAACATGACAGACAGACAAGAAATTCCATGACCTTTGAACTGTGACGAACTCCTTACTTTCTTACACATAGCAAACACACTCACTCACCAACACCTACATGTGTGCGGCCACGTATGCCTCGTGAACTGTGCACTCACGTGTTATCATCAGAGTAACATTAATACAGCAGCTCTTTCATCATTACTCACACTTCCCTTTGTTGTATTGAGGTCAGTCAGGCTTTGATTGTGCGTTCAGGACATTTCAAAACCACCTCTTTGATCCAGTATCATTCAGTTCGATCACACTTGGAGTAAACCGGCGAGTGTTACACTGAGGATGAAGGTTTTCACAAGGGAGTTTTGTGAAATGAAGCAAACCTTTTGATCCACTGAAAACAACATGATGATTTTTCATTTTACTTCACAACATGACATCTACCTAAATTAAGCTATCTCAGCTGTTGCTGGCAAAACAACAATTTAGTTCTATACCAAGTGTCATTTAATCAGGTTATGAGAATATTTTTATATGAGAAATGAGGCCAACCCACTGCTGTACTGGGTCAGAAGTGCTAAAAATACTGGTGCTGTTACCATAGTTATGTGTCACTGTCAAAGAAAAGTCACCAAGAAGACTGTCCAACACCAGCAGAATCACACACACACACACACACACACACACACACACACACATTTATACTATGGAGACTTGTTTGTCCCCAATTTAGTACAAATGTTCTCTTAGACTCACAGATTAACTGATTACATTTCAGAAGCAGAAGGTAAAGGTCATGGTGACATCATATAACTGTAAACACCTTGAGGGACTGAAACAGCACAAGTTGGGACATACAACCACAGAGCGGTAATTCTTGATTTTCCCGTTTAAAATGATTAAAAACTTATGGAGCTGTTAGAGCTGTGTGGAGTGCATCCATTTGCTCAGCCCCTCCTCTCACATCTGGAGAACCATTCTTATTCAGTGATGTAAAGGTTGTCCATTTGTGTTCAGATCACCCAGGACAATGGTTATATCAGGTGTGTCCATGTCGGGTAGCATGCCAGGTATGAACAGGATGTAGTCGGACCAATGAGTCCCGTACGCTGATGTGTCTTGTTTCACTTAGACAATCGACCACTGTTAACTATACAGCCACTGTTTCAAACTATGAAAAAGTAGAAAGGTTAATTCAAAGCCTGCGTCTCCTCTTATTGTTTAATAAGAAGAGGCTTATTGTTTATTTACCTGCTCCACCCACATAAGCGGTTCTCTGCAGCTCCACCCTTCTCCACACTGTACTATTTGCACTGTCATTATTATTTTTATACTGTTACTGCACTGTCACACTTTAATATGTTTATCTTTTAGCTGGGTTTTTATATAAAGAAATAAACTACTTATTTACTTCTTGATTATGTCTGATTTCTAAAATCTTTCGATCGCTGCTAGAACAAGAAGAGCTGCTAAAAGATGTTGAATGTTGGTGACAATGTTAAACAATGACAATAAAGGATTCTGATTCTGAAGTGAAGCAGGTGCACCAAGTAAGTTAAGAGTGACGCAGCTTTCCAGGCATTTCCACACATCTAGTATTTCCATGGACCCTTTACTCTCCTCAGCTCTGATTGTTCTCCTGCACTGGGAAGCTGATTAGCCTGACCACAAAGCAACAACTTCCACTATAATGCAGAGTGCACGTGACACATACTGGTCATCTGAGGTTGCTACTTAGGAGCGGGTGCATATGTAGGAGCTGTAATGCTTCCTGCTTAGCACCACAGCTTTAATGGAGGGTTTTCTTGTTTGAAGTGTGTAATCTGCGACCAATGCCGGCTGGTGCAGATCAGTCACCGATGTCGCCGCTGCACAGCAACTGGGCCAAAAACTTCAACTAACCTGCTTAATATTGAACTCTGTAACAGTGATGACGCAGAGGAGGAGAGGTGTGCAGACTGTGTATTGATGCTGTCACAAACAAAGGAAATGTCCCAGTTTCCACTGGATGGGTTTTGTTTAAATTACGTAATCCACACACAGAAGAAATAAACAGCAGCAGGTCTTTGTGCGTTTATATACACATTGTGACCTAATGGATGGATGTTAGAGCAGCAAGGCATCAGGCATACACACACTACAAAATATAAAGAATAAAAAAATAAAAAAACATGACTGACATGAGACTCTGTCTACCTTATACAGCATCATCACATTTCTTAATTTGGGTTTAACAGCTCTAAGCAGCTAAATGATCTGCACTGTAAACTATCTCACTGCAGAGAAAAACAAACATCTCCTCTAGGATGTGACAATGTTCCCACCCTTGTTATGCATATAGTGAACTTTATTCTTCCAGTTGAAGCTTGAAAACAGGTTAACCTGAAAAAGGAGACACGGTTCTACTGGACTAGGACATGTTAAATTAGGTTATTAAAACTTGAACCTTGGTTTGTCCTCAAAAGTTTAGACCACTGTTTCTATGGTTTTGAAGAAGTTTAAGGATGTTTCAACACACTATGATTCACTGTGTATTATTAACACAAATAACCCATGGAACATCTTTTTACTTCCGGAGACTATGGAAGTAGTTGATTTTCTGTTTTTATTTTTAAACAGAAGCCCAATCACGTTTTATCACTCAGTTGAAGTTATTTGTTGCTCTTTGTAAGGTAATGATCAATATAACCTTGTCCGTTGTTTCTTTTCCTGTCTTCTATAGGTATTTTGTGTATGTAAAAGGTCAAAGTTGTGCAGGTTAAAAAGGCCAAAATCCAGCAAAGGAAGCTCCTAGAAGCACATGGAATGTCGCCCCATTTCCATCATCAGAATGACATTTGACATCATGGTCTGGCACCCCTCCCCCAACAAAGCTAGCTAAAGCGAGAGTGGAGTTCATCATTCGCAACTAATGGCAGTTGACCAAACACAAAGTGGGCCAGCTGGCCAATCATGGTTTGGTTGTTACCAGCATGTCTCCTTTCAGTATTACCTATAAATTAAATTTAATGAAATTGTTGCATTTTTGTTTTATCACCACTATGCAGATGCATTCCGAGATCTGCTGTTAGCATCTAACACAAACGTTAATGAACACACAAAAGAACATAAGACTTTGTTTTTTAAACACAAATCAATGCCTTTATTAACCAAGACACTATTAACACACTGGTATACAAGAGAGGTATCGACTCTTGCAATAAACAAAATAAATCAAAGTTGGTATCAGAACATTTAGAGTGGTAATATGGAATGTACTTTTTCCACTTTTTTATTTTTAAACAATCCTTTCAAATAAATAGTCTCTGTATAGTCTTTACAGCTAGTGTTTCTAACAATATATTCTCTTTGCTTAGTCAAAGTTTTGGGAATGAGTAGGAAAGAATGAGACAAAAATACAAATAAAAAGACAGTGACAAAACAAGGAAAATATCCCCTTTTCAAAATGTCTGTAGGCAAAAAAGCACAGGGGAGAAGAACTGCTGAAAAAAGGCAAATCCCTTCTTCTAGACCTAAATCATCTTGTTCTTCCACCGAAATGATTCGTAATGCCGAATCCAGGTGCCTGGTGGACACACAACCCATGTTTGTTGAGAGGGTCTCAAGAGACACCAATATAAACACAAAATGTCCTTATCAGAAGCTTAACTCGTCAACTGCTACAAGACCGCTGACCTAGCCAGCCACGGTCAGCTTGTACGTCATCTTCACCGCCAATAATGTGCTGTGCTGTAGAGTACTGGCAGTCCAAACTTCATCTAAAAAGTTATGTAATAACACAGGTAAAGCACCACGTCAGGCTCCTAGGGAACTACACTCGAGCTTCAGTTATCTCTGCCTCGCTCCGTCTCTCTCAGAGAGAACTTAACAATAAAGAATCGTGTCTGTACCAGAGGGGGGAGGAGAGACCTAGAATGCTACAGGAGTCCTGGTGTTTGATGGGAGACCTTCGCCTCGTACAACACTTTTGCTGCCATGTATAGCAGAAGAAAGGAGCAGTCCCAGAATGAGAAAAGTGCAAGAAAGGCACAGGCAGCCCTGTCCTCTGGCAGTTAAGGGAGAGTGCACAACGGCCACACCGGCTCTCCCCACACCCTGAGGTGTCTGATGTTCACCCCGAGCAGAGGAGGGTCAGAACCCCATTTGGGCATAAGGACGATGCGCCTTGAAGAAGCAGGGCTGCAGCTCACTGAGCTTTTTCCCCAGGCTTGAAATTCAGATCATGTTGGCTCCAGTGCAGCTTCAATCAGTACTGTGATCCTCTAGCTGGGAGATGATGGTAATCAGGTTCTGCAGGCCGAAGATGAAACCACTGTCCTGGCCTTCATGCACCACACTGTCTTCGCCATAGTGCCGACAAGTGGTGTGAGCAAAGTCAATCATGCGCACGTCCACCACAGGGCTGCTGGCCTCTCCTGTGCTATGGGAGGAACGACTACTACCACTGTTGCTGCTCCCTGCAGCCACACTGGCACTGCCACCTGCTGAAGAACAAGGGAAATCAAAGGCCCCCTCCTCTTCTTCCTCCTCCTCCTCATCTTCTTCCTCCTCATCTTCATCTGATGGTTCGTCTTCATCACCTTCTTCACCACCACGGTGTCTAGGTCTGGTGGGAGTCCTGGGAGGGTCTCCATCATAGATGATGAGCAAGGAGCTGGAGTAGAAGCGGTATGATTCGCAGGCCTCCAGGGCAGCCTGCATTTCCCGAAGTCTGCGCAGCACGGGGGACAACAGCTCTCGGCGCAAGCGGCGCCCATTGTGGAAGAACTGGTACAGGGCCTCCTTGAAGCCTGCCAGGGTTAGCTTACGACCGTGGTACTTATTCATGAACATCAGCTGGCCTGAGTCTGACTGGTACACCTGCAAGAGTAACACAGACACATAAGCGTTACAGCTCCATATTTAGAGAGAACTCCAGACTAGAGAAGCTGAGCTGCATATCTACCATACCTGCATGCCACAGAGTCGCACTCCAATAGAGGCTGATGTGCTCTGTTGACACTTGCGGATCTGATTGGCTTTCTTCTCTTCTGATGCATCATCCCCATGCTGGCGAGTTCCCATCTTCAAGTCTAAGACACATGGTACTGTGTAGCGCCATGTTAGATTCTCCAAAAGGATAAACTCTTTGAAAGGGGGTCAAGGATTAAACAACAACAAAAGAGACACCAGTCATGCATTTGTAATAAAGCAATCATTGGGTACACCACTGTACACTGAGACACTGGCTAACTGCTGTTCACTAATGAAAGGATACTGTATTGGTTACGGTGCTTTGCATTCTCCTTCATCCTCTGTAAGTGCTGCTGGTGGCATTTGAGGCTCCAGGGGTTGTGTTTGATCTGTGGGACCACATTGCCTTTGTCCAGGCTGAAGTAAAGAACCTCCGCCTGTTGCTGCTGCTGCACCACCACCTCATCACGATTATAACTGTAAAAGGTGAAAAAATATCAGCTTTAGTATTACAGAACTTATTCATGATTCATCGTGTTATCTGTGAATGCATGATGGAGCTAAGGCAAGCATCTTCACCTCATGATCTTGTCTTCTTTACGGCTGTTTCGAGCTCTGTCTTTGCTGTAGTTGTCATTCTCCAGAAGCAAAGTGGACTGCTTCTTCTTGCTCCACTTTAGCATCTTGCTCTTGGGCTCGCAGTCTGCTGAGGGGTCTTTGTTTTCCAGGTCCCCTGATTCGCTGTGGAGGGGGTAGGCGATGAGGCACAGGTTCCCTTCCTCATCTTCCTCGAAACTGACTGAAACTACACCTGAGAGAGGAGAAGAAGGAAGGTGGTCATTAGTACAGTACTCGTTTTCCTCAATAAAATACTGGTACATGTGTTCAAATATTTGTATTTACATATTTAAAACACATTTCCTGAACGATTTGACAGCAGCTGACATGATCATCCGCCCACAAACACACACACAGGATGTGGATGTAATAGGAAGAGATGGAGGAAGAAAGCAGCCATCAGAGCACAAAACCACGTTTGTATGACTCGAGAGTCAGAAAACAAGAGACACAAAATATCACACAAGGCTGAAATGTGTCAAACTGAGAAGGACATTTATTAATCAACTGCCAAACATCCTCCTAAAAACATACAAAAAATTGAATACAGAGTTTAATGATGACATAGTAAAATGTGATACAGTTTCTCTTTACAGAAACATACATGGAGCAGCAGCAGAACAAGCTACAGTGAAGAATCAATTACCATAGTACAGTTGATGAATATGTCATGATTCAGTCCATTACCAACCAAATGAAAAAAAGTTGTGGTGTGGAAGAAAACACATCTGAAGTCCACCTTCATACTCAATATCAGAAACACAGATGAGGTGGAGATGAGGCTAACAGATGCTCCTAGAATCGTCATGATGAATCAAGTAACAGAGTGTTCCTCTAGCTAATGCTAATTTATGACATGTTCCACAAACAGGCACCAGAGTAAAGCCCCCCATGATGACCCTAGTAAAAGTCCCTAAAAGGGCCTGTGAATGGCAGGGTGGGGGAGGTGTTGCTCAGGGAATAAAATGTCACAGCTGAAGCAGCTGATAGAGATCAAACCACAGACAAGAAGACGGGATGTGGTCGACACAGATCAACGGAAAATGTGGCAGAGATAAAAACACAAAACATCCAAACTCATACATGTTCCACTGTGTATCCAGCAACAGAGGTAGTAGTAGTGGTCAGATTTGTAATAAGAACAACCTGACAACAAGAACCAGTGTTTAAGAGAGGGATTGTGGTGTGTTGAATGTAAAATGGCAGACCTGAGGACCCAGCACTGACATTCCTTCCGCTGCAGGCAGAGGCCTCTCTGACGTCATTAGCACTGACATCACCATCCTGCAAGAATCCCCGCCTCTAAAGCATGTCCTGATGAACTGTGGTGTCCGTTCAGGAGCTGCACCGTCATGACATAACATGTGTGGGAACTTGTGAGCCACTCTGACTTTATTAAATAGAGTGGCTCGTAAACGTGAGATGAAGCCAGAGTGCAATTCAGTGAGATTTTCACAGTCCAATAGCAAATTGAATTGACATTGATGTCGTCTAATTCTGCTTTCAGGTCTGTACATTGGAACCAAAAATCCAATCATGATTTACACTTCATGTAGATAAACGGATGTAGCACATCTTAAAGGTCCACTACCTAACTTGTCTTCCATCACTTGATCTACACATACACTTTCAGGAATGGTCCCCATATTTATTGCTTTTAGTGTCACAGTATAAATTTCAACTGAATTACAGGCCTTCAGAAATTCTTAATAACAAATTATCTCTGAAAAAAGTTGATTAAATGACCAAATTCTCTAAAAAGAGCAAGTATGGCCTATTCTCTTATAATGGTGTGATATGCAAGGTTCTAGAGGTCCCCTTCCATTTCCTCCCCATATCCCAATCCCAGATCTTTTAATAGGCATAGCATTAGTGATATACGATGCATGTCCCTCCGTCATATGGCTGCCCACAGACAGTTGCATCAGCATGCACGGGTGTCATTGTATGTGAAACTGTAGACCTGGATGTATCAAGGGTGTCGTGGTATTCAGCTTCAAGTGGAACATCATGTCTGCGAGTGTAGATACAAATTGCATGTTTGCGTCCATGTTTCTGTCCTGCACCTGACACCAGGGACTGGAAGTTTCCTCAACGTGGCTTGTGCCGTTCTGCATACTCCCCCAGTGATGTGGCCCATTTATTTTGAATCCCCGTGGAACTCTATCTCAACCTGAAACCATAGCCTAGTTAAAAGCCAGGCACTTGGAACTGACCTCTGGCTTAATGATCCTGCTGGCAGAGAGTCACACAGGCCGACCCTGGGGACGGGAAGGAGACTGTGGCTGTGATGTTCTGCCAATTCTCACAAGTCACAATGTGGGGCCAGTAAAACAGGGATTAAAGCATCTATTAATAGTTGTTGTGTGCAGCGTATTCGTTGAGCAAATGCAAGAACCAGTCACCACCCAATATTATCTCCTGCACGATCTCAGTTAATGCATTTTTGACAAGAGACAAGAGGGCACCATGCATGTAAATCTGTGAGCACAATGATTAGGAAGAAGAGAGACAGGATTACTGCTGGGTATCAAAACAACATCACGCATGCTCCGCTGTGGCAGATGAAGTGTTGGTTCCTGCAGATTTAGAAGGGGGGGGGGGGGGGGGGGTCCTTACCTTTATACAGTGGGGTGAACTTCCTCATCTCTGCGGGTAGGCTCTTGTAGAACTGATGCTCCCGGGGGATGAGGGGCTTGCAGATAGTTTGCTCCCCGAACCGCAGCACGCAGGAGTGGCCCCCTACCTGGTGCACGAAGGGCTCAAGCATTACCCCTTTCCCGGGATACGGAGTCCCGTCCGCCTGCATGAGGGCTTCCAGAGCGGGACTCATCCTCACTCCGCATCGGACAGCTGAGCTGGGGGGACCCACGTCGCACGGGAGGAGGCGAGAAGCTCGGCCGTTCGTATGGCTCCCTATCCTCGGACGCTTCTTCTGCTGTGCCGCACGGGGGCGCTGCCGGCTGGTCGCCTGCTGAAGGTGAAAAACAAAGGGCTGAACAGGAAGGACGGAGCCAGGGAACAAATCCGTAATTCCCCCGTTTTTCCTCGTCGGAGGACAAATGCAAACAGCCCCTCGCGTGGTGAGATGTGCTCCGTGTGTGTACGTGTGATAGAAGGAGCTATAAAAAGCTGCTTAACACGGCTCCAGACGGCGCGAGGCTCCGCGCTCCTCACGCGGCTCTTACCAAAACTGACGTCCGCCTCCGACCCGCAGCGAGAAAAACAGCGTCCACGGCTCCGCCCCATCCGCGAAACCGGCCAATCAGAGCGCCGCGGCTGTCGCTGGGAGGAACACCGCGGACAGGATGAAGCGGATCCAGCAAACAAAGAGGAAGAGGAGAAACTGGGGGGGGAGGGTAACACAGGAAAAACACCAGACACACAAAAACACAACACAAACCATCGCTCCTTCACTGAACACACAACTCTCATCTGAGGAGCAGGAGGCTGCAGTCTCATGATCTTGCGACATCAGATTTCCTTGGAGGCCGATCATTTAAAACAGACACGAGGGAACTCGATGTTGCATTTCTCTTTAATCGAACATTTTTTGACTTGAGTCAACGTGTGTCAATAATAACGAGGGGATACATCTAGAATTCAAAAATATTCAGAAAGAATGATGGAAATTGAAAGTCAGAATTCAAAACTGTTGCCTGTATCATCAATAAATATTGGTATATTGCGTAAATAACAATGTCTTTGACAAAAAGCACCATCTATAGATGCTTTACAGAGGGTTGCTGATGTGACACAAGACATCAAGGCCTGACTGAGAGTCTATAGCTGTTCACATCATATGGGATTGGGCACATTCCCATGTTTACGGCTTACCACCAGTTTACATCATCAGACAATGCAGTCAGGGCTGATCATGTGAGGGTTGAAAATAGTCTGCACGCAGCCCAAAACAGCACTAACCGTTACATTTGGTTAAATTACCTTGAAGCATGTAATCTGAGATTTGACAAATGCACTGTTGGGGATTGTTTTGTTGCAGTAGAGCAGCTGGACACTGAAATTACATTTCTTACATGTGACAGACACAAAAATGAAAAGAAAAAACCCCTCTTCTATACATTTTGTTGTTTCTTCTCACTAAAATGTTCATATAACACTAAACACAAACCAAGCATTGCGCTGCTTATACAGCTATAATCTTTAAAGTGTATCACATATACATCAAACAACATCCTATTGCCACATAACATGCATTCCATGGGTAGATAACTGAATTCTGGCTGCTGCTCAGATAAATAGAGCTCTGATAGCAGTATTTGAGGCTCTGTTATTGAGGTTCAGTTTAAAGCAAGATAATCTTAAAACGCTGTGAGATAATATGCTAACCGTGATCTAGTCACATTTCCTGTGGTGCCCTAAACCCCTTTCTCACAGTATTATAAAATAAAATGTCAGAAGATGAGCATCTTTTGAGTTGGCTCAGATTTATATCTGCAACAAATCTGGTACAATAACAAGAATTTTAACTACAGGTCAAAATGCAGGTTAATGGGTAAGAGGATAATTTCTTACCCTACAAGCTTCATATGTATTTAAGGACTAAAATGGAAAATTTGTCTTGTGAATGGCATGTGACCTAAAGAGTCTGACTGGTGTGCCAGACCAGACGAATCGGTGGTACTGTAAGACCGGCTCGGGTGACCGAGAGGTTACAGCCTAATCACACACTAATCTCTGATGTTCCAGTTCTGCACTAGGATTAGAAATGGGAGGAAAGGATCCCAGACCTGAGCAGGGAGGGGATTAAATGATCAGCACTGGGACAGGGCATCCACTTTTTTTTTCTTCCACTAGTTAGATAGTTAGAAGACCATGTCATTTTACCGTGTGAAGCATTTAGATGTGTAATTGCAATGGTGAATCTCAAGGATATGTGTGTGATGGAACAACTTCAGGGCTCTGTGCACTGACTCCTGCAGCCAGTCTTCAATGGCTCAATAACTACAGATCACTTTTACAGTTTCAGGAAGAAAGCTGCAACCAGCATCACCACAGGCCAAGCAAACAGCCCATTCCAAACACTCAGGTTTAGAAGCTAGGCAAGACAGTATTTGTTAAAGAAGAGTATGATTAGTCGTTTTTTTAGCTTGGTCACCATGGCCTCACTGATGCATCAGTGTTATGTCAGTTTAACCAGGCTTTCCCGCTCCTGTCATGGGTCCGTGCCCCGGGACAATAGGCTGCTGCTCCCTCAATCCAGCTATGAAACAGAACAGTGATGCAATTTCCAACCTCCTCCGTACACACAGGATACTGGAGGGGCTTCTACAAGCACAGCAGTCATAGTAAACTTCATCCACTAGAGTTGCAACAAAGTCTAAGTAATCCAGGCTCCAGGAACACAGATGGTGGATCTGATCTGGGTCACAGAACTTCTGAAATGTGAGGTGTAACCATCGCAAAGAGATGTCAGTCTGTAGCTTCATCCCACCAACCTGTTTTTGCACCAACGTGTATGACTGAAGAGAATAAGCTTAGCAGTCACTGAAGACTCATCTATTTAGGCCCAGTTTGTCTAATGGATTTGTCTGAATATTACATGGTCTCATTGGAACTGATGACTGTCATCATGACATACATTGTGTGCAAGGTCAGGTCAGTAAAAAAGCTGTGGCCTAGTGATGAATTATAATTGAAATGAAAATTAAAGCAATGGTCGGTAATCCTGGAAAAGTTAGCAAGAGCTTGCTACACAGAGAAAAGGAGCCAGAGCCTTCTGCTATCAAGCTTCTCTCCTGTGGAATCATCTCCCAGTTTCTCTGTCAAATATTTTCTTTTGCATTAATACTTTAAACATTGATACATCTCTCCATTAATATAAGACTCTGTAACTCTGTTACAAGCAGCATCTATTGCACCTCTGCCTGTCCTGGGAGAGCGACCCCTCATATGTGTCTCTCTCTGATTTGTTTCCTTGCTAAAAACATTTATTTTGATAATTTTTCCTCCCTCAAATCGAGGGTTAAAGGCAGAGAATGTTGCACCATGTAAAGCCCAATCTGGCAAATTGTGATTTGAGAATATTGCAGGATTTAAGAAAGTGTTAAAGGTTCAGTGTGTAGAACTTTGCGATGTCTAGTGTTGAAATTGCATGTTACAGCTGAACACCCATCACCTCACCCTTTCCTTCCAAACATGAAAAAGAACCTGTGGTAGCTTCAGTTGTCATAAAAACACAAAAGGTGTTTAGTTTGTCCAGTCTGGACTAATGTAAAATTGGCGGCCTCCGTAGAGATGTCCCCTCAAAGTAATTTAGAGGAAATAAACTAGTGAAAACATCATGAGGATTATTCTACATTAAATTTCTGCCAATAGATCCTTTCACCTAAATCTTACACACTGGACCTTTAAGAAAGTAAAGCAATTGAAAGCACTGACTATGTCCTGATGACACAGAACTGGGGAATCAAAATCTTGTGCTGTGAAGGCAGGGGCACATGTGAGGGATGAATTCATAACTATAATATTCAACAAACTTGACAACCCACTTTTTAGTGCCTTCTTAAGCCCTCCCCCTCATTCCCAGACACGTGAGGAAGTGGAACATGGTTGCATAGAAAAACGTGTGGGGGAAGGGCCCATATGTGCCTTCATTTAGGCAGCGGTCCACTCTAGTAAATATGAGCGTGTTGATAGTGATGAGTGTTGTTGGCACTGCCAAGTCAAGGACACGCTTGTTTACAACTGTCATCCCCAGCTCCTCATATCACTCCTTCTGCCCTTCCATTTGTCTAAGGTGGAAAAATAAAAGCACACACAACAACACAATAACACACACATTGCAGTTAAACTTTTTTTTTTTAACTTACAATAAATATACTTGTAACATGAGAAAATGCCAGTTACTCAGTTTCTCTTCCTTCCTGATTTCTCCTCAAATAAGCCTCAGTATCTTGAATGAAGACAAAACAATGGTAAACGTATTAAGAAAACTGCACTTGATTATATTATTATATAGATAATTTGTACAACAACAACAAATATGTTTTGAGATTCATTCTGAGTTCCTGGATATCAATGAGGATGTTCAGTGGAAGCAAATAAAATCATAAAACGTGACTCGGGGGTAATATAGAGGGAGTAAATATCCAATCACAAGTCCTCTTTTGATTCCCGGTATTTCACCTGTTAATATTAAAACGTGAGCGTTGGCAATACACCTGATTATAGCAGGAAGTAAGGGTTTACCAGATGCACGTTTTTGGATGGATTGTTTACACAAGGAGGGGTTATCAGAGGCAGAGGCTTGAGGGAAAAATAGATTATACACTGTATAATAACACTGGGAGTATATTTCTATCAAAATAATCATTTAGATGCAAATGGGTTTTGAACATTACTCAAGTGTGTTTCCCTAAAATAATATGTGATATAATAATAGTGAAAGGTGTCTATTATGTACATATTCTATACTACCTCATGTTTAAGGAAAGCCCCTCACAAGTGTCAGAAATGCTGTCACCAGATGACTCGACACCAGAAGATTGCAGCCTCCTTAGCAGAGAGAATACCATGCTATCAGCCTGAACCCTTCGGTTTGTCAGTGCACAACCAGCCAGACCCTGACCCACTTTGAAGAAAGCAGTTTCTCTTTGAGTCTGCAGAGAGGGAGTGCCTGGTTGAAGGTGGGGGCCCTCAGACTTTCTGTTTGTAAACAGACGTGTCACAGAGACAAAGACAAAGAGGTGTGTAGGGTTATTCAGGAGAAATGACGAGTGTTGTGTGCAAGCGTGAGAGCCATCAAATTTCAGGGAATGTCACTGTTAATGTTATTGTCTGTTGCGTGGCCCAAACCTCACATATTTGTATTGAAACATGTTGAACTGCCTCACTGTTATTCCTCACTTTCTGAACACAGCAGATCAATCCCAGTTCTGCACATCACCATGGGAACTGTCTCAAGAGGACAAGATGCTCGTGTGAGCTGTGTGGGCAGAGATACTCAAGCTTTTACTGGGTTGTGGTGAGTTAGGCGAGGATGCAAAGCGGTTTAAAAAAGTAGAGTCATTTTTTTCCCAGAAACAAATGTAATGCTAGCAAAGAATTTTCAGCTGTGTCACTTACTAATAAAGCAGATGGCCCATCTTTCAAACCTACCTAGTTTGGTCTGGACCTTCACACTCTTCAGTTTAGTCCAAACCAAAATAGCAGGTGCCTTAGACAACAGCCGGGACAACAGACCAAAATTTAGTTCAGACAAATGAGGTAATCTTGATTGAACCGTGGTTTTATAAACTTTTTTGCATTATTCAGACTTTCAGATCAATTGCAGTAAGGTTAGACAGTAAGAAAAAGAGGCAGAAACAGTTCTCAGAATTGCTTGTGGCCTTTGTGTTCGACAATGTTACGTTTGAATGACATGGACATTCATTTTGCTGGTAGTAATACCATAATAATATTACAGTGGCAACGAAATTAACAAATATAAAAGGTTCTTTCCATTCAAATGGAGACTACATTTTTCTTAACATTATTTTATTATTATTATTTTTATTTTATTTTAAGTTAGTGAACACAAACTCCTGTCTACCAAATAATCAATCTTGACATTAGGGTATATATAGTCTGTGTTGCTTTTATCTGGTGACCTCTTACAGCTCTACAAACACTTGTTTCACACCCACACTCTGCCAATGAAGCCACAACCCTCCCTAGCTTTACCCTTTATCCTGACCTCCATGACAAGAGGGATGCTTTACATATTAATACTGGCTCTCATTTCCACTAAGACCTGGAAACTTGATTGGGTTACATTCCATGTCACGCGTCTGAGTGACCAGGTCCTACAGTCTGCTTGCGGCATTTGGGTCCTTTCCAAGCCACCCCACCAAGTCTGACACTCACAGCCCTGCCCCCTCCTGCTGCCCCACATCCTTGTCTGGCTTACTGTCACGTGCATCCTGGCAAAGTGTGGCACAGAATCGATGACTCATTGTGTCTATAGCTACTGCAACTTTTTCGCATTTCACTCATTTTGTCCACTATTCTGTAAACTCTTCATCATTCTGTAATTATGTGCAGCATCTAACTGAAAATGTAAAACATAAGGAATGTGAGAAATTTGTTTTAATGGAAAAAAAGTGAAATTTTCGAGATCTGACTGCACATTCTCTTGCTTTTTGAATGACTCGCCAAAAGGTTAAAAAATCCTTTTTTGTAGTAGATATAAAAATCTGTCTATGACTTTGTTGCTATACACAGAGGTCTTAGATTTTCAGATTATGGTTTGTTTTAATCACACAAAGTGCTCTGCACCACAGTAATCCTTATTCTGTGACTTCTCACTGTAACCACAGTCAAACTATCTGTCAACACCTTCCCTGTTTAAGGGAGGGCTGCAGTGCTCACGTGGTTTCATGGGAACAACAGAGACACACATGCACACGCACAGACAGGCTGCATAAATTAAAGCAAGATGTGAACTCAAAATTCCCATCACACGCAAACACAGCAAAACAAGGCCTGACTTCAGCATTCCTCATTCCTGGAAAGGAATAAATAAACTTTTTTTCCCCCTCATTGACATGCGGATCAAATAAATGCGAATGAACATCGAGTACTAGCACTGCGGTCATTAGTTTAAAGCCAAGGACTGGCTTCTGCACTCAAGTCAACACAGCAAAACTTACCAGGCCTTGTGCAGAATAAAACACACAATACAAAGTTTGGTTTTATGGTGCAAGAATGAGCACTTCCTCTGCTTATTAACAAAGTGATTTCCATGATTTTACAACTTTGTGGTGGATTCAAAACAAACTGACCTAATAGAGTAGAATCCTGCCTGAAATCTTTGGTGGGTGGAGCCTCTTTGGAAAATGAAAACAACATTTCTAACCTCATAGCTTGCACCAGAGAAACATGAGCTGCCTCATCTCTGGTATGTTCTCCTCAGCTTCCTCAAAATCTGCAGTTTTGATGACAGCAACAGAGAGGTGTAAATTCTTTCATTTCACAAGCAGATGCAGTCCACTTTGAAACGGAGAAAGTGATGGAATAGATCCATCTGAACTGTTGTAACTACTTGTGTCTGTGCAGTCCTCGTAGCTTCTGCACTTCTCCCTGGAGCTTATTGTACATTAACAAGTTCCATATGAGCCAAGTATGCAAAGAAAAAAGTAATAAACAAATCCACTCCTTCTGCTCTCCACGTGCTCCACAGGAAGTCACGTGGCACCAACGACTGCCAAAGTCTAGCACCATAATATTTTGACTTTCCTGTGTGAGCGCACACATGCAACCACTCAACCACCCCCCCACCCGCACACACCCACACACACACACACACACACACACACACACACACACACACACACACACACACACACACACAAAGTCTGTCTGATTTCAGACCTGTGCACACAGAAGATTCAGCCAAAAACAAACAAAGCAGGGAGACATACCATTCAAGGACTTCCACGAAAGTGAAGTTCATTGGGTCACATTGGAAGTAGTCGTGGTTAAAACTTTCAGCTCTAGTCTAAAGCGTCTTTAAATTTGCTCTTTTAAAATGTTTGCAACCCTAAAGACAGTTCAACAGAGTGGGAAGTGGATGATTTGTTGTGTTTAAACTAGGACAAAGAGAAGACCTGCTTGTTCCTGCAAATCAAATTAATGAGTAGCAGATGAAATGCTGACTTTGTGTTTTTTTGTTTCTGGTGGCGAGAAGTGGAACTAAACTTCTTTTTGGATACAAAGATCATTAACATGAATGCCCTGACCTTTGTGTGCAGAGATCTTGCTGTCAAATACAATCTGTCATTCACTGGTTTCAAAAAAGAAGCTACAAACTGCGTAAACATCATCTGTCATAAAAGTCAGGAATTATGACACCTCCCCACTTGGCTGAGCACAGAGAGTGAGTTTTTGTTTTCCATCTGCGCAACAGGGATTTTTGCAGTTGCTCTCACAAATGTGTGGGATTTGTTTGCATGTGAGTGTGTGAGGGCATGTGTGTGCATGCCTGATGTAAAAATGTGTATTTGAGAGAGAGAGGAGAGGGGGTAAGTGCAGGTGACCATTGTATTAGGTAACGGTTCAGTGAAGACAATCTGACTTGTTTTTAAATCTCGTAACATTATATATTGACACAGAGGACAGACTGTGCGGAGAGGTGCGCAGGGGTGGGGGTGGGGGGGGGCTGCATTAGTTAATGCATGTAGTGCATAGTTTGGTGATGAAACAGTTGGGTAGTAATGAATTACATGTAATGGTGTTTATGTCATAAAATTAGAAGATTAGAAAAACAAGTAATTATATAAATTATTGGATTATGGGGACATTTTCATTGATTACATGACAAATTTTTTACAATGTCTATAATGTGTATGTTTACATAATAAGATTTTTCCCATGATAACCAATGATAAGCATGTTAAATATACAGGATTTCTTAAACCTCTTTCAAACAAAAATAATTGGGTATACACAGGTTTTTTTGCCAGTTGAAGTGTGCCAATGTTTCTTCCCCCTGGTGCATCATGTTCGATGTCACAAATGCACCAAAAACTGAGGCACTCTCACTTCACTGTCTTGCCAAATTAGCGCATTCACTCAGGTGTCATGTTTCCATCACTGCTAATCTGAGGCAGAGTCGACTGAAACTGGTTTTGACACACATCTCTAGATGCAACTTGTCACATCCTCAGTGATGTAACCTGGCGTCAATAGGTGTTTCGGTTCTGATTTCGGTTTGGGTGATTAGCCCCTAGCTTGTATCTAAGTAGCCTCTTCCTGGTGGCTCTCCTGTTGTGCAGCCTCTGATTCCTAGGGTATTGAATGCCTTACGTGACTGGCCTGTGAAGCCTCTGCATCCAAGGAACAGTCAACTCCAGCAGGACCACCTGCTTTCCTCTGCATTCCACCTCTGCTAACTTCATCAACATGTTCATGACCAAAACAAACAATATCACAAGATGGTACACCCAGTGATTATACCCTTCTCCAGTCTTTGTGATGCGGATGTTATTGTTCCAGAGGTGACTCTCAAGCTGAAGCAGTTGTAGTAGTCCAGGATGAGGTCCCTGATCTTGCCTGGAACATGGGGTTTAGTGAGGTCTCTACCAGCTTGCGTGGGATTGATCTGTAGACATTGGCAAGGTCATGCCAAGGGACTGCCAGGTCTCCCTTGCCTTCTTGTGCCTCCCAAACCAGCTGGGTAACAGAGGTGTCAGTATATGATTTCATATTGAAGCTCATCGTCAGGAGCTTCTGCATCCCCCCTTGCTGTAGCTTCCAGGACTAGGTTTACATCCTCATCAAACTGGAGCCACTCTCACTCCCTGATGGCAACAGGCCACTTAACTCTGCGATGTTCTGATTGCCCGACTTTGGGTGGAACTGGAGGAGTCTGGAGGGTCTGGGCACTGTGGGTTGCCTCTGGGCCTGGCTGCTCCTGTGCCTCACCTTCTGTTGGACCTGTGCGTTTCACCACCTGCTCCCCAGTTAGGCATTTCATTTTGGCCTGGTGGATCTTCAGGCCACGCTGGCTGATTGTATCCATTCCCATTGCACACAAAAAAATCCAGATATTAGCAGATGTTAGTTGATCTTTTGACCGGTGGAAAATGGGCTTTGTAGAATACATATTGTATACCTGTAGTTTCTGCCAGTGCTGTTTTTGTAAAGTTAATTCAATTTGAACAAACATAAACACTGAAAAAATTGTGTGGAACTCAAACCTTGCATACGTTTTTTTTTTTATAAAGTACATTATTTTCATTGCAGTAATCCAAAAGTATTCTGATATGATTACTTTGCACAGTAATTCAATTGACTAATTACAAAACTTGCCATGTGATTTTTATTCAGTAACCGACTACATTTTAAAGTAAACTGACCCAACCCTGTGAAACACACATTTTTCTATAGTCTTTGACAATCGGCTCCTCAGATGTTGCTGTTCTGTGTTTAGTTCTCAAGTTTCAGATGTTTGAGTTTCTTAACATTTTCTCTTTGTGCTTCTGTTTGTTTGGTGAGTGGGGTCAGTGTTTCAGAGCCCTACAGCCAAAAACAACTATGATAATTTAACTTTGACCTAAATAAATGAAAAAGGAACAAAAACAAAGAAAGAAAAAAGAGATACAACATACTGTGAAAGAATATTATCTCCTGCAAGTGTCAAGTCCATGCATCTTATCTTACACCAGTACAGCTGTATGGACTGAACCTCTGGTCTAAGCCAAACAGCTTTATCGCTGCACTCAGTGTTTTACAAATGAAATTGTGTTGCATACACATATGTTGGCCTGCCATGTCGTCATGAGGATGCCTCAGCTATCAATATGGTACCAGCTTAGATAAAACCATAGCATCACTCCAGTTGTATTTGTTTCTATACCATGGCCAGTGAGTGCTTCAATACCACTTGTGAAATCATTAGTGCTATCATGATGAGAAACCATCAATATCACACAGACAAGAGTGCTTAAGACCAGGACGCTATTGACCCTGCTGCTGTATTCACTCTCTGTCCTGAGAAAGTAGATGTTCGTCAATAACAACAGGTCAGGTCAGCGTAGTAGCTGAGTTTGATTCTGAACGATATGAATGATAAACCTACCAACATCTGTACCAGCTGTTCCGTAATGAAGTCCACAATGAACTACTTTGCAAACTGTCCAGATAGTTTTGTTGACTTTGAGCGAGTTGCTGCAGATTTTGCTAACATCAGCATCCATTTGAAAATGCCACCCAAGAGTTTCCTGCTGCGAGTTTCAGTGGAGCTCTCTGGGTTCACGTGTTCCCAATGCTGCTGACAAGAAAGAGTTATAGCTGAGCGCTCAGAGTGCTATCATGCATTCCCCAAACTGCCATTTCTGAAAACTCAGATGGACTTCCGGGTATGACATTACTTAGAATTTCTACTGAGTATGTGGATTTGATCCAGAGCTGCATGTTTACACGTTCACATCAGGGTTTCAGAGTTTAATGAGGGATCCCAGTTAATGTAAATTTGTTGAAGTACTTGAGCACCTACATTATCCAACACTCTATTTTTGCTTACTCTTCTTTTATACTTATAATAAGAAGGATAGTTTGGTGTTGCCAAGTCTTGACTCCAGACATTAATAATACAATGAAATGCATAGTGATCTATGCAAATATTTACCTTTCTGAGCTAACTAAGCTTCTCTGAGGAAGGTGGACAGACGGGCACAGAACCCAGAGTAGTTTGTGAAGTTTAACTGATTTCAGAACTAAGGTCAAATAAGCAAGAGCTGTAAAACAGAGGTCGAGCACACAAATCCATATGAAGGAATATTACAGCTGGGTTTCAACGTTAGACTGTAAAAAATGTTTTGGATCTACTTTCCACTTTTTAACATGAGATTAGACTATAAAGAACATTTTTACTCAATCTTCAATCTCCTTCCTGTATTTTTGTTAAAAACGTTCAGGAAGTCTTCAAGATAAATATAAAAAATGTATCTGGCATAACTTAAGATATCAGTAGTGGATGCTGCTCTGGTACTGTAGTATTACACAGAGTTTATTTTCCCAGAACAAACCTGGAAGTGCTGACTCAAAGTGTAGAGCCTAACTTCCCTTCAGCACGAGTCATGCTTTACAAATTAAAACTGGCTCTGTTCAGGACACAGTTATAAAGTTAGAAATGAGTGGCACTTAGCATCAGTAAAAAATACGGGTTTCTAAAAATGTGAAACAACACACCAACCTTTTATTCACATGTCACAATCCTCCCAATTTCCCACGTTTCAGTCCAACTGCAAACAGTGTATTGATCAGTTAGGCATTAGGCTGGTTCTTTTGGATCAATCTGTGAGGAACATCCCTGAAGCGGTTTAATTGATTAGTAAAATTGTGACGTGTGTTTTGTGACACATTGCTCTGGGTGTGTTTCAATGTGACATTGTCAAATGGTAGTTGCACAAGTTACTGTCACTTTGAAAACAGGATGATTAAGCCTCTATATTTATAAAAATCCATTGAAAATAAATACAAATAAAGCAAATAATGATGGCGGACATGACTGCTTCCTAAAGTGAAGCCCAAGCATTTTGATAGCCACCTGGTGGCTAGTAGCAGTATAAGCTATAAACCCTCCCTCCTCCATGTTAGTGGATGGTACATGGAGTTAACTAAAAAGTAAAAATGTACATGTAAAATACAGTTTTCTCGAAAATGGTTTCTGTAATTTGTAAGTAGTCCCAACTGCTTATTTTTCTGTTAAGTTTGGTTTTAATGTGAAGCTATAAAAACAGGTAGAAACTTTATGATTGACAGCTCACACTGACTCGTGATTGGTCGAGCATGTGTAGTGGCAGGACCTCACTACCGCAGCTCCATCCATTGATCACTATCGCACAGAAACTGGCTACTACTTTATGTGCAAGATGGCTGTGTTCGTATCCAGGATATTTTTGCTTAATTTCTGGATTGTGGGAAGAAGTGGAGACACATCACTCTTCTTTATATAAAGTGTATGTATAAATCCAATAGTGGATTCTGTGCATAGAAAAATAACCTGTACTACAAAATGTATTGTTATAGTATTTAACATTTGAGCAAAAAAATACACTTTCTGTATTAATGCGCATTTGATTTACAGTAAAATCATATGTTTATGCTGCTAATTTATATGAATGAAGAGCAATTGCAATTTTGCATTCAAACATACAGGAGTACAGTTAAAGATACACCACAAATCTGTTTAAATCTTAGCATGCTCTATTAATGGGGGAGAAAGTGTGAGTAAAAGCTGCAGCTCTGTGAGTTAAGGGTTTGTGAGTGTGAGCACTATTGGGGTGCTGCAGTGCTTTTCTGCTCATTCTCAGAGCACGTGATGATGGATGCACGTTTCTGCAGAGGTAACTGTGACTAAAAAGCTGTACCTTTCCTTCGCTCCTCCATCCCCTCCCTCTGGATCTCCCTCTGTCCTGTCAGCCCCCCCTCGCATCATTTAATCTCATGTATTTGCATCATTCAACGTGTTGACGTGTTTCTCCTCCCACTGACAAAATCACATTATCGATTACCTCCTCCATCCCACCTGCATCTCCCTTTCTCCCCACACTTCGCTCTGCTGCCACCCCTCTCTTTGCTGCAGTGTGGAATTTTCCAAGCACAGCGAGCGCTGCAGTGCCAGGGCTCAGAGTGATGGTATGAAGGAGGAAAAGGAGGGGGCCGTTGTGATGAGGGACCCACCACCTCATCTCCTTCGATAAATTCAGACATAAAGACAGTGGAAACCCCCCAAACACACTGAAGACATTTTATGTAGATTACATTGAATGGATCATTCAAAAATAATATTAATCAGAACAAAGTGGCATTATATTAGCATTTCTATTAGCATCATATACAAGCCTCTTTGTGAAATGTAATGGTAATAAGTCAATAAATGAGAAGGGACCATTTCAACACAGAAATGGTAATTTTACTCATAAAAATGATGGTCAATTACATTATGTTCTCATCTCCTCTAAACACATTGAGGCCTCACTGCTCCTCCATGTCACTAAACAATGACAAACCTTAATACATATTTAACTCTTAGTATGGTTAACACTTACTCACTTTTCATACCTCATTTCCTACATTGAGTGAAACAGTGGCTAAATTTTCTCAAATGTATCTCATGTTGACAAAGTGCAGTTAAATAGAAGGAGTCTATGAAGGAGCTAAGGCTCTGCACTTCTCTTCAATAAGTATGGAGAATGTGACCATTTACATACTTCTATCACAATCAAAAATACAGCATTACTATCAATGTAATGGATTATTTGTTAAGGGACAAATTGTTCCAGGCAGTTGCCAACAGTCTCTACAGGAACAAGAGTCACTCAGATACTGCAGTGTTGTTGGTGTGAAAGTGGAGGGGGTGACTGGAAATGTGTTAATGGCATTCGGTAACTGTGACGACTGTGGAGCAATGGGCTCATTTTATTAATGTGGTAATGGTTGCGGTAGGTAGATTACTGTGCAGTCTGCTCAGACAGCATGAGAACAATGACGTTGTAAATGGTTGTGAAAGGGGGAAGCTGGAAGTGCGTGTGTGTGTGTATTACTTCATCGCGTATGATATGTAGGGCATGACAGCATTTAGCCTCCTACTGAGACGCCTCATCTCCAGAAACCTTAGTGGGCACATTCACATAATTACCACAGCGTCCACACACATTTGCAGTATGCACACGCAAGTGCTGTTAGGTTCACCTCGCTTAAAAAAATACAGTCTTATTCAGTCTTGTTCAGCTCCATTTCAGTAGGTTCACAAATAAAGTATGGAATACTGTGCAGATCCATTCACCTCTATTCAAGCCTTTACAGTAGATGACCTGTGACCTTGTGTGTGAGACCACGCCCTTAGGAAGATTCGTTAACATGGTCATCCTTAACTTCTTACACTCCTCATTTCAATAAGAAGTCGGGTGAACTAAGTGCCACTAGTTTGCTCAGTTTCTTTAGGCTACTGCTAGCTCAAAGTTAGCTTACAGTAACTGCCCCTGTCAATGTTAGCCATCACTGCCTAAATTCTGCCTACATTGAGATTTCTGTTTCAACCACAAGCTTATGTTTTGGAATGAGCACAAAGAAGTCTTCTGTTCGACCGTCCTTAGGGGTGCACCTTTGTTGAGCGCTGCTTTAGAGAGCTGCTAATCATTGAGGAGACTGTAGTGCTGCTAAATTGAATTGTGTTATACAGACAAGTGTGTTATTTAACCTCCCCTCATTGATATAAATGGGGTGGACCAAATAATAGACTAGATTGGTGCTTGGAAGGCAAATACCTCCGCCAAGGCTAATGCCCTATCTTTCCATGTCAAAGAAAGAGAGAAAAAATGGATACTGGAGGCATTTCTTATCTGGATTAGCCACACCTCTCCACACAATTTAGTTTTAGTAGTTTTTGAGTAATCCTGTTGACAGACAAACAGCATGAAAACATACCCTCCACAGCAGAGATAAAAAGCCAGTCAGTATGAACCAATATAACCAATACAACCAGTCAATCGACAAGTCATAAATTCATAATTTTAAACAAAAACGGAACTTTGTAACCTTCATGAAGGGCAGATTTAATTTAGGGCTGTTGGGAAGGATTGCGTCACTTTCAGCTGGGTTTCCCCTAAAAAACTTGTATCAAAGCAAACACACTTACTCACACTAAGTATAGTTGTACACAATTTACTTCTAACAAGTAAAAACACTTTAATTTGATGAAAAACAATACATGAAACGCAAGGGTTGTGAATGGAGCACATAATGGGATTACACTAATCAACATTGAGTGGCAGTTGATTCTGGAAAATTCTTTAACAGGATTACAATTCGCTAAAATAGTCTTTTTCATTTAAGGGAAAAGGTGATTGTCATATATGAGATATATCCAGGGTAACAAACACCAACCAGCATGGATGTGTCTGTGTAAGAGAAACCTCAGCAACTTCTTTGTTGGTCCCTTCTGTCACTTTCTGGTGCCAAAGAAAACTAAACCCAGTGAGCCTCAGAGGGTTTATGGGAATCCTGAGTGGCCTGGGACCTGGGCCAGAGAAGGCAACTGCCACAGGTGCCAGTCATCTGTCCTTGTATGCACAAGCTCAGGGACACTGTCAAAGCAGCCAAAAAGAGAAGGGTCCAGCACGGCCGACGTTAAATAACCATGTTTAAAAACATAGATATTAGGTGAATCCTCAACAAGTGTTCTTACATCAGACTAAATACAGATCATGCATCTCTATCTAAAACTTGTGTGTTCTTTCTTCTATCCAGCTCTATAAGAATGTGACTCCACTACTGACCTATGTACTGTAGTTTCAGCCTGTCTGACTCAATTTGTCCCATGGAATAATCCCAGGGTTGCATAACTCTGACCCCGAGCCCACCATCATAACCACTGGCGGTAAATCCTAGAGATCAAGAAAGGGATCAGACGAAAGGAGGACAAAAAGAACAATGACGAGGCAGGATGAGATAGGAGGGGCCAGGGATGTAAAGCTCTTTAACTGGCAGACAGCAAAGGGCAGTTGGCGCTCTCTCTCTATCTCGCTCTGGCCAGAGAGCCAGGCTGAGTGCACAGCTCCACTGGCCAAGCCAGAGTGTGCAATGCCCGGCTAGACGCACACGGAATGAGCGCCCCCTCCTCACTTGCCGAGTATTTGGTGTTATTAAATAATTTTTCCAGTATTCCAGAGATCCCAGTGCCTGTGTGCTGCTGTCTGTGCCCTGTCAAGTTCCCCTGCACGCTTTTCTCTGTAGATGAACAAAAACCCACACAGGAGTGGTCTCACTGATGCACACCTTCACTCCATCTTGAGAGTTTCCAAAGCAAAGAACCTAACCCTAAACATTAATGTACTGGCAGTCAATAACAGATGCCAAACATCCGGCTCTGGCGCATGTAAATAAAAGAAGAATGTAGCCTTAATATATTTTCTTTTGCAATTGATCCAATATCCTGTCTATCCTGTTTAATAAATGTTTTTCATTTTGGCCCTCCCTGTGATTGCATTTGACCCCACTGCTGTATTTCTGTCACTTCACACATCAGTGTGTTTTATGTGTTTTTCATTTGTGAAGCACTTTGTAAGTTTGTTTTTATTCCACTTAAAAACTTTGAAAAACCTGTGCTGTTGTGAGCTGAATGTGACTGTTTCCTGTGCAACTATTCACTTGGAAATGTGATAACACACATAAAAAACTCACAAACAGCTCATGGTAGAGAAATGTAGTAAATCCTGAAAAAGTCAACAACTTCTTCCTGCTCTCAAACACAACCAGGTCCTCCCAGTCAGGATATTTCTTTGTCTCCTCCCTTCACAAATGTGTATAAGAACGAGTGAACAAGATGTGGACTGTGGGCGATGAGTCACTGCAGGAAGTGAATAAGGGAGGGAGGAGCAGAGACTGTTTCTGTTCAGAGGAAATGAAACTATTCTACAGTCACTGGCACCGGGTGAAATGGCGCAGAGAGGACTTCAGCTGGAGCAGGAAACATTCTGCTGTTCGATCTGTCTGGATCTACTGAAAGATCCGGTGGCTATTGACTGTGGACACAGCTACTGTATGAGCTGTATTAAAACCCACTGGGACAATCAGGATGAGAGAGGAATCTACATCTGTCCTCAGTGTAGACATACTTTCACACCGAGGCCTGTCCTGCAGAAAAACACCATGTTAGCTGATTTAGTGGAGGAGCTGAAGAAGACTGGACTCCAAGCTGCTCCTGCTGATCACTGCTATGCTGGACCTGAAGATGTGGCCTGTGATGTCTGCACTGGGATAAAACTGAAAGCTCTCAAGTCCTGTTTGGTTTGTTTGGCTTCTTATTGTGAAAAACACCTCCAGCCTCATTTTCAATCACCTCCATTTAAGAAGCACAAGCTGGTGGAGCCCTCCGACAAGCTCCAGGAGAACATCTGCTCTCGTCACGATGAGGTGATGAAGATATTCTGCCGCACTGATCAGCAGTGCATCTGTTATCTCTGCTCTGTGGATGAACATAAAGACCACGACACAGTGTCAGCTGCAGCAGGAAGGACTGAGAAGCAGAGAGAGCTCGGGCTGAGGAGACAAACAATCCAGCAGAGACTCCAGGACAGAGAGAAAGATATGAAGCTGCTTCAACAGGGGGAGGAGGCCGTCAATAGCTCTGCTGATAAAGCAGTGGAGGACAGTGAGAAGATCTTCGCTGAGCTGATCCGTCTGCTGGAGAAAAGAAGCTCTGATGTGAAGCAGGAGATCAGATCCCAGCAGGAAACTGAAGTGAGTCGAGTCAAAGAGCTTCAGGAGAGACTGGAGCAGGAGATCACTGAGCTGAAGAGGAGAGACGATGAACTGAAGCAGCTCTCACACATAGAGGATCACAACCAGTTTCTACACATCTACCCCTCACTGTCACCACTCAGTGAAGCTACACACTCATCCAGCATCAGGATCCGTCCTCTGAGGAACTTTGAGGACGTGACAGCAGCTGTGTCACAGGTCAGAGGTCGACTACAGGAACTTCTGAGTGAGACACAAACAAAGATTTTACCGATTGTCTCTCAAGTGGATGTTTCACAGTCACAACCAGAGCCCAAGACCAGAGCTGACTTCTTAAAATATTCACAGAAAATCACACTGGATCCAAACACAGCAAACACACGTCTGTTATTATCTGAGGGAAACAGAAAGGTAACAGTAATGAGAGAAGAACAGTCTTATTCTAATCACCCAGACAGATTCACTGGTTGGTGTCAGGTCCTGAGTAGAGAGAGTCTGACTGGATGTTGTTACTGGGAGCTGGAGGTGGATGTGGAGAGAGGAGGAGGAGTTGATTTAGCAGTCGCATACAAGAATATCAGCAGAGCAGGGAGGTCAAATGAATGTGGATTTGGATTCAATGCTAAATCTTGGTCGTTATTTTGTGTTGGAAACATTTATAACTTTTATTACAACAACATCAAGACTCCAGTGTCAGGTCCTCAGTCCTCCAGAGTAGGAGTGTACCTGGATCACAGTGCAGGTGTTCTGTCCTTCTACAGTGTCTCTGACACCATGACTCTCCTCCACAGAGTCCAGACCACATTCACTCAGCCTCTCTATGCTGGAGTTTGGGTTCATAATTCTGGATCCACAGCTGAGTTCTGTAAACTCAAATAGACTTGAGTCATTTACAGCAGTACATTTACATATTAAGTGTACGGACATATTATCTGCTGCTGTGTAGGTTTCTGTTCTTTTTGATTTTCGTGATCTAAACTAGCAGTTCCATTGGAGAGTGTCCTGATCGAGTCCCTCTGAGTGTTTGTTCTCATCACATTTGTTTCTTATACATGTGTATATACATTTAAATCTGGTATAAATGTATAAAGCAATACAAATCTGATGTGTGAAGAAGCTGAGGTTTAAATAAAGAATACATCCAATCTGTTCTTTTGTCTTCAATCCAGGATCTTATTCAAAGCTGATGGAGACAAAGTGAAAGTGATGTGAGACAATAACTGAGGCAGTTTCCTCCTGAAACACCACAAACAGTGTTTATGTTCAGTCAATGTCTTTGCAGCTTTTCTTCACTAAAACAGCTTCATCACAGAGAAATTAGTAAAGTTTTCTCTCACTTGCTGATTTTCAAACCCCAGATTTTGTTTGTGATCTCAGTTGATGAACAGAGTTTGTCACACTGATTTAAAGAAGTGGAGAAATAATAATTTGGTCAAGTTTCGGAATGAAGACGTTGAGTTGAGTCGAGTCCTGACACACATGGGACATATTGGAGACATTGTTATGCTGTGGACTTGAGGTCGTTCTGTTTATTGTGCTGCTGATTTTCATGAGGACGAAACTTCACAAGGAGTTTGTCGTGTTGCTTCAGTGTTTCACATCGTCACCTCACGGACAGACAGTCCTGGGTCGTACAGTTTGAATCCAGACATGATCAAGACTTCTTGACACGGAGTTTGTCCGAAGTTTACCCCACAAAACAGACTGTGCTGCTTGAAGAGGTTTTGTAATTTATGCTGAGTTCAAACAGTAAAACATTCAGGATTAGGTTCCTGAGGACTGGGATCGATTCTTTGCTCCATTACAGACAAACTTCATCCAACTGTTTCAGAACAGAAAGAACTTTGTTGTCACTTTTATTATGTCAGTAAATATAGAAACTGTTTGAGCAGTTATTAATTTTCTTTGATAAAAGCTGAGCAGTTGTTTCCATGGTTCCTTTGCTCTTTGTCTTTGTCATTTTTCTTCTTTAGAACTCTATCAACGTTGCTGTAAATCTGTATAACCTCTGGCTACATGTGCTGTTGTAACAGCTCAGCTTAACACTGAGGGGGACAGACTTTCAGAAATAACAGTCGGAGACTCTGCAACAACCTGAGGAAATAAAGCAGGCTGAGTCAGAAGTTTCCTCTAAATCCAAACTTAAAACGTGCTGTTATCGTACCTCGATTTGATCTAATTCTAGTTTGTATACTGTAAAGGGTGGTCATGATTACATTTCTGTCACTTGTAGTGTTTTTATACTTTTACTCTTCCATTAGTGTGTTTTTATGTATTTTTACTTGTGTTTTTCTTTTGTGAAGCACTTTGTAAGTTTGTTTTTATTCCACTTAAAAACTTTATTGACTTTTTCACAAACCAATCACAGCTCATTCTCTCACCAAAGCGGTCCCTTTAAATACGACCTCATCCTCACTGATCCCTGCTCAGCTACACCGCCACCCACGTCTGCTGCCGGCAACCTGCCTCCACCACTCCAGCCTCCACCCTTTAGCACAGAGTCCAAACATGGTTGTGGTAAACGATATTCATCTTGGACAATTTACCCTGCCTGCTATGCCCGCTGGGGGGGTTCTGCACGTTTCCTGTTTTATCTTAGCATGCTGCTCGGCTAATCCAGAGAGCATCCAAAGAATGGAGCCTTCAGCGCCAATCATAACTGTTTCCCCATTGTGCAACAAATGGATAAATCATGACAAAGTGTTCCTGACTGAAATGCAGTAAATCCTGAAAAAGTCAACAACTTCTTCCTGCTCTCAAACACAACCAGTGTCACGGTCATGTATGTTCAGTGCTTCCTGTTTTATTTTGTAGTCCTTGCTCCCTGTGTGTTTTCACCCTTTGACTTCCTGCCCTCATCAGGTTCACCTGTTTGTCTTGTGCCACCTGTCCCCAGTTACTCATTAGTTCCAGTGTGTATTTAAGTCTTTGTGTTTCCCCCATGTGGTGGTTGGTTCGTCATCGTCAATTCTGGTTCTGTTCATGTGTCCCGTCAGCTCTCGTCACGTTACCCCGTAAGTTTGTATCCTGCCCTGTTCTGTGTTCCACTCCTCTTTTTGAGTGTGACTTTTGTTTTCCTGTAGAATTCTTGTTAAATAAATACACTTTTTGTTAAACCTTATTTAGTTTCTGTGTTTTGGTCCTCCCCTTCTTACGTCTCCTTCCACTTGAACTTTGACAACCAGGTCCTCCCAGTCAGGATATTTCTTTGTCTCCTCCCTTCACAGATGTGTATAAGGAAGAGTGAACAAGATGTGGACTGTGGGCGATGAGTCACTGCAGGAAGTGAATAAGGGAGGGAGGAGCAGAGACTGTTTCTGTTCAGAGGAAGTGAAACTATTCTACAGTCACTAGCACCGGGTGAAATGGCGCAGAGAGGACTTCAGCTGGACAGAGGAAGATTCTCTTGTTCGATCTGTCTGGATCTACTGAAAGATCCGGTGGCTATTGGCTGTGGACACAGCTACTGTATGAGCTGTATTGAAACCCACTGGGACAATGAGGATGAGAGAGGAATCTACATCTGTCCTCAGTGTGGACAGACCTTCACACCGAGGCCTGTCCTGGGGAAAAACACCATGTTAGCTGATTTAATGGAGAAGCTGAAGAAGACTGGACTCCAAGCTTCTCCAGCTGATCACTGCTATGCTGGACCTGAAGATGTGGCCTGTGATGTCTGCACTGGGATAAAACTGAAAGCTCTCAAGTCCTGTTTGGTTTGTTTGGCTTCTTATTGTGAAAAACACCTCCAGCCTCATTTTCAATCACCTCCATTTAAGAAGCACAAGCTGGTGGAGCCCTCCGACAAGCTCCAGGAGAACATCTGCTCTCGTCACGATGAGGT
The DNA here is from genome assembly GCF_024713975.1 of Paralichthys olivaceus. Lineage (NCBI taxonomy): Eukaryota > Metazoa > Chordata > Actinopteri > Pleuronectiformes > Paralichthyidae > Paralichthys > Paralichthys olivaceus. Next base: position 17,011,062 of record NC_091094.1, read on the forward strand.
GATGAAGATATTCTGCCGCACTGATCAGCAGTGCATCTGTTATCTCTGCTCTGTGGATGAACATAAAGACCACGACACAGTGTCAGCTGCAGCAGGAAGGACTGAGAAGCAGAGAGAGCTCGGGCTGAGGAGACAAACAATCCAGCAGAGACTCCAGGACAGAGAGAAAGATATGAAGCTGCTTCAACAGGGGGAGGAGGCTGTCAATAGCTCTGCTGATAAAGCAGTGGAGGACAGTGAGAAGATCTTCGCTGAGCTGATCCGTCTGCTGGAGAAAAGAAGCTCTGATGTGAAGCAGGAGATCAGATCCCAGCAGGAAACTGAAGTGAGTCGAGTCAAAGAGCTTCAGGAGAGACTGGAGCAGGAGATCACTGAGCTGAAGAGGAAAGACGATGAACTGAAGCAGCTCTCACACATAGAGGATCACAACCAGTTTCTACACATCTACCCCTCACTGTCACCAATCAGTGAAGCTACACACTCATCCAGCATCAGGATCCGTCCTCTGAGGAACTTTGAGGACGTGACAGCAGCTGTGTCACAGGTCAGAGGTCGACTACAGGAACTTCTGAGTGAGACACAAACAAAGATTTTACCGATTGTGTCTCAAGTGGATGTTTCACAGTCACAACCAGAGCCCAAGACCAGAGCTGACTTCTTAAAATATTCACAGAAAATCACACTGGATCCAAACACAGCAAACACACGTCTGTTATTATCTGAGGGAAACAGAAAAGTAAGATACGTGAGAGAAAAACTGTCTTATTCTTATCACCCAGACAGATTCACTGATAGGTTACAGGTCCTGAGTAGAGAGAGTCTGACTGGATGTTGTTACTGGGAGGTGGAGGTGGATGTGGAGAGGAGAGGAGTTAGTCTAGCAGTCGCATACAAGAATATCAGCAGAGCAGGGAGGTTAGATGAATGTAGATTTGGATTAAATGCTAAATCTTGGAAGTTATATTATGATCGAAACATTTGTAACTTTTATTACAACAACATCAGGACTCCAGTGTCAGGTCCTCAGTCCTCCAGAGTAGGAGTGTACCTGGATCACAGTGCAGGTGTTCTGTCCTTCTACAGTGTCTCTGACACCATGACTCTCCTCCACAGAGTCCAGACCACATTCACTCAGCCTCTCTATGCTGGAGTTGGTGTTAGTTCTGGATCCACAGCTGAGTTCTGTAAACTCAAATAGACTTGAGTCATTTAAAGCAGTGATTTGGATTCTGTGTTTAAATCTTTAACTTCTTTTGTCTTCGTGTTTGATGCTCAAAGTTCGTGGTCAAGACGTTTCTGCTCCGCACAGAGATCAGCTGTCAATCAAACACTGACACGAACACCTATAATCTATAATAACACTGACATGTGTTTGAAAGAACCAGTGTTGCTGTTGTTTTCTGAATCAATGTAGAAATAAGGTTCTCTGATTTTTTTATAACCTGTATTGATCTTGATCATAATCAATGAGCTGATTATTTGTTCTTTTCTTTTCCACATGTGAGATGGAGATGAAACAAACTGACTGTGTGGATGAAGTGAATGTTTCCATGAAATCAAGAGTCACTGATGAAATGATCAAGTTTAAATAAAGAATAAATCCAGTCTGTTCTTTTGTCTTCATTCCAGGATCTCATTTGTTTCCATGGTTGCTTTGCTCTTTGTCATTTTTCTTCTTTAGAACTCTATCAACGTTGCTGTAAATCTGTATAACCTCTGGCTACATGTGCTGTTGTAACAGCTCAGCTTAACACTGAGGGGGACAGACTTTAAGAAATAAGAGTCTGAGACTCAGCAACAACCTGAGGAAATAAAGCAGGCTGAGTCAGAAGTTTCCTCTAAATCCAAACTTAAACCTCGATTTGATCTAATTCTAGTTTGTATACTGTAAAGGTATAAAGTGATAAAATATCATATGTCTATCTTAACTGGCCCACTGGTGCCGAGTGGGAGCCAGGCGGCGTCCACGGGCTCCACAGGCCGAGCTGTGGTGTGCAATGCCCGGCTAGACGCACACGGAACAAGCGTCCCTCCTCACCTGCCGAGTATTTGGTGTTAGTAAATAATTTTTCCAGTGTTCCAGAGATCCCAGCGCCTGTGTACTTCTGTCTGTGCCCAATCAAATTCACCCACGCACTTCTTCTCTGTGATGAAGATGAACAAAAACCCACACAGGAGTTGTCTCACTGATGCACATCTTCACTCCATCTTGAGGGTTTCCACAGCAAAGAACCCAAACCCAAACATTAATGAACTGGCAGTCAAGAACAGATGCCAATCATCTGGCTCTGGCATCTGCCCAATATCCTGTCTATCCTGTTTAATAAATGTTGACCCTGTTTGGCCCCTCAATGTAGTCCCAATTCAAATTTTTGGCTAATTTTGACTGAGTTTGACACGACTGCTGTAAGAGCACAGACCCGGTGAGAACACGGTGGCAGCAGACTGAGGGCACAGCCAGAAAACAGAGTGGCTTGTTCTGCAGAGACAAATGTCAACACAAGCTCCCAATGAACAGCGCGTCCGTTGCCCTGTGCTGTGAGCAACATGGAGGTGGCAGGGCTTAAGCAAACAAGTAGAGTAAAGAGGAAATTATGCCAGCAGGAGCTGCAGATAATCAGATAATGAAATGAGGCAGACGAGAAGAGAGATTTTCTGAAGTAATCTGTATTTCCCACCTATTCTCCTTGATGGGGCACACAGCCTCCAGACATGAGCTCTGCCAAAAAGAGAGCTGGGAACTGGGACAGGCCTCCCTGGGTGTAAGGTAAGCTATCAGTGAAAAGCCAGGAGTGAAGAGAAGCAACCCACACATTTTCTTGCAACATGGAGAGAGGGATAATTAAAAAAACCTGTACAGATCAAAGCATATGAAAGAAGGGGGTGTTGAGACAGTTTCCAATCACTCTCTCTACACATCTCTTTCCATCTTTGTTTCTAAAGTTAGATACTTAAAAAACCCTGCTAATACCCAGCTTTTATCTGCAATTGGAATTGATACACCCAGTGTTCACTCCTGGGTCAAAAGATTCTGCAGTAGACATAGGTTTTTATCGGCTCCAGCACGATCAGCAGTGATGAACACAAGACATCCAGATAAACGTGCTAATTTCTTCTTCTTTTACTTTATTTTGGCAGTCTATACGTAGATGCACATAGTATTTGGGGGTGTTGGTGAGTAGGAAAAAAAATTAAAAGGCAAACTTGTAAAATTAGCAAACCTTTTACGAGTAAAATCTCTAATCTGCAAGTATCGCAAAAAATGATTATTGGTCAGACCGAATTTACTGGATAGCTGTTCAAAGCTAGCAAAAGTATTACTGACATAAAGGTCCTCGATACTACGAATACCCCTATCATACGAAGTTTTGAAGCCATTGTCCAATAAAGATGGTTGAAATAACTGATTACGTATTATTGGTGAGTGAATAGAAATACTCTGAATACCCAGACATCTTTTGAACTGGTTCACGATATGTAAGGATTGAGTTACAATTATATTGTCTTTAATATTATTAACTAGTGGTGGTAGGGGAGCACAGAGTAAGGCAGGGAGTGAGTGTGGGCTGCTTGTAACCTTTTCTGGAGCCATGCAGGGATCCTATCATTCCAATCTTTTAACCACAGAGAGGTGGCATTAAAATTCGTAGCCCAATATTACGTACACAAGTTTGGAAGCGAAAGCCCACCAACCCCTTTTGGTCTTTCCATAAATTATTTTCTTATGTGAGCTGGTTTATTATTCCATATAAAGGAAGAAATCATTTGATTGAATGTCTTAAAAAAAGATTGTGGTATGAAAACAGGCAACGCTTGAAACAAATATAGAAACTTTGGTACAATATTCATCTTTACAGAATTTGTTCTCCAGATGAGAGAGAGAGGCAAAATAGACCATCTTTTAATATCTTGTTTACCCTGTTCCAGCAGAGGAGTGAGGTTACTTTTAAATAGGCTGTAATAGGATTTGGTGACTTTGACACCTAGATGTATAAAGGACTCGGCGGATAACTTAAATGGCAGAATTGGGATATTCTCTAGCATTACTACTGATGGGGAAGTATTGACTTTTATTAAAATTTTGTTTATATCCAGATATGTTTCCAAATTCCTGCAAGACTAAGAATTTCAGGGGTAGATGTGGTAGGGTTGGTGACATATAATGATAAATCGTCTGCATAAAGCGAGACAGTGTGAGTCAGGCCACCACGTGAAATACCTTGTATACTATTATTGCATCTGAGACCTATAGCCAGTGGTTCTATAGCTAGAACGAAAAGCAACAGACTCACTGGATCCCCTTGCTTCGTCCCTCTGTGAAGAGGAAAGTACTCAGATGAGATGCCATTGGTATAAACTGAGGCAGTTGGGTCAGTGTAAATGAGCTTGATAAGGTGAATGAAGTTAGGGCCAAAACCAAACCTGCCAAGTGTATAAAAAAGATAATTCCACTCGACCCGATCAAACGCCTTTTCGGTGTCAAGCGATAAAACTGCTTCTGGGGAAGGAGTGCTCGATTCAGTATAGATGATATTAAACAATCATCTCAGGTTAAAATAGGATTGTCTGCCCTGGACAAACCCAGTCTGGTCCTCCGAGATGATATGAGGAAGAACTGTCTCAAGCCGGAGTGCATGACCTTTACCATCTTTACCGTCACAGTTTGTCAAGCTAATTGGTCTGTATGATGAGCAATCACGAGGGTCCTTATTCTTTTTTAATAACAGTGTAATAGATGTCTGGCAAAGTGTAGGCGGAAGAATGTTATTCTCCAGTGCTTCTGCATAAACTGAGAGAAGGAGAGGGGCAAGTCTATCTTTGAATTTTTTATAAAAATCAGTTGAAAACCAATCCAGGCCGGGGGCTTTTCCACTCTGAAGGGACATTATCGCATTGTTAATTTCTTCCAGCATCAAATTTTGTTTCAATCGCTCTTTAGGGTCAGAGTCAATGTTCAGAGTAGAAAAAAAAGAGTCAAATTGGTTGTGATCCTGTGTTGAGCCTGACGAATATAGTTTAGAATAGAACTCTTTAAAGCAGTTGTTAAAAGTCTGATGATCCTCTGTTGAGGAGCCATCCGGTAGCATAATTTGTGAAATATTATGGGACGCAGCTTTTTGACGGAGTGTACTGGCTAATAATTTGGAAGGTTTATCCCCCTCTTCATAGAATCTACTACGGGATTTAAGGATGAGCCTCTCTGCTTGGGTGGTAGTTAAGAGATCAATTTCAGTTTGTAAGCCTACTCTCCTCCTAATCAGATCAGGGGTCGGAGAGGCAGCTATGAGTCCGTCCAGAGTCTTAATTTCTGAAGATAGCTCCTCTATATTCTTATATTTCATTTTCCGAATATGGGCAGAGCGAGAAATAATCTGCCCTCTGAGATATGCGTTATGCGTTTCCTAGAGAGTTGAGGCTGAGATACTATCGGTCCTGTTTACCTACAGAAAAAAATCTATTTGTTCTGTAATGAACTTTATAAAGTCTGAATCTGCCAGCAGGAGTGTATCAAGCTGCCATGTCCGTTTTGTCCTTTGAATCGGAAGAGTTACTTTAATACTCACCGGGGCATGGTCACAAATAATAATCCACCGACAGAGGCTTCTGAAAACTGTCCCCAAGCACATCAATGAGCAGCCTAGTAATAAACTCAGATGGTCGTGGGCCCTCCGCATCTTCTGATATCCCCACAATACATATATTCTGCCGTCTGGTGTAGTTTTCCAAGTATGCTACCTTCTCCTTTAAGGCATCGTTTTCCTTAGCCAGTGAAGTTTGGGAAGTTTCCACGCTGCTCAGTCTCTTGTCGAACTCATTCCTACCGTCCTCTACATCAGTAATTCATTGGCCATACACACTCAAAATCGAATGCAGAGAGGCAGCGGACGCCCGGTTCTCCTCCTGGAAGGAGTTGATAGAGGTTTGCACAGCAGTAACTGCAACGGCCAGCTCTTTCATATTGTTAGCATTCGCATCAGTTATTTCGCTAATGCTAACCGGGGAGTCCAAGTTACCTCTCCCACTCTGTTGCTTGGCTGGTTTGGGAGGCATTTGTTCACTCGCGAGGTAATAAAGTCACTTAATTTATGTTTCCAACTAAGTTTGAAGGGTTACAAGGTCCACAATGTAGAAATTTAACAGATTTCTGCGGGAGCTGTGGAAGACGTGTCTACTCACTACTCATGCTCAAGCGCGCCCCATACCTGTACATTTTGGTGTAAAAGTATTAGTATCCTGTGTCAGAGAACTTACTTGGAGCAGGCCATTGGGTTCATGCTGTGAACTATACTGAGAATGTAAGCAATGATCCTTATGAGGATAATGTCTGTAGCATGTTATATTCTCTTATATGGCTCTCTTATTTCATTGTTTGCTCAACTAGTTCTGTCACATTTCAAGTGTACATGGACCATGCTGCAGATGATGTCCATATGAAAATGTGCATCTCATCTCCATTTTTGAACTACTATGACACATGCTACGTGAGTGTAGTAGTCCAGAACAAGTTTAGACACATTCACCCTCCTACTGATGTAATAACACATCCTTTTATTTAAAGCATACATGGGTTTTGATATAGAAATGTCAGCCACAGTTGACTCCAGCTTGTCTTTGCCGTCTTTACGTCAGTATCCTTTCTTGCTTCGTTCTCTCCATAACACCCCTTTGTCCCAAAAGAACAAGCTCAGTCCTACTGAGGCCTGCAGAGAATTTCCTGGACTTGGACAGAGGTGAAAAATTAGATTTCAGACATCCAGTCAGCAGCCAGAGTCAACACCCAACTTCTGCTTGCTTTGGCAATGGCAAGACAGTGGAGACATTTCATGCGAGCAGCATTTTTTTCACTTGGTTTTAAACCAATACAAAAAACAAGAAAATCATGGGGTATTTGTGTGTGTCAGTAATAATAGCCTTCATGTGTGTTTCTACAACGAATTGCATATGTTTGTGTTTTGCATGTGTGTCTTTGCGTATGTGTGCATGACCATCTCTTTATTATCATCGAGCCAGTGTGTCAGCAGAGCTTAGAATCCCTGTAAGCATCATCACAAAGAGCAAACATAAGCACAAGCGAAAGGTCATTGACACTATTGACATTTGCTGCTCGGAGACCTTTTGCTTATGTAAGATTCAGGGAATCTGATCTATGTCGGCACGTTAGAGTTACATAGCTTATAGCAAACATGCAGAGGAAATCACCAGGCTATTCACAAACTTGGGCGACGACTGAAGACAGAGCTCTGAGTAATATTTCTTCTTTCTAGGTGGAGTGTCAGAGATTCTTTGAAAAGGATAATTATGTGTATGACTGCCTAATGCCATGATGGCTGCACATAATGATTATTAACTGGACTGGACTTAAAAGAAAGCTATCATAAAAATCCAACTGTACTCCAGTATCATGTACAGACAAGGTTTTAGTCCAGGACATTAAACACCTGTGATATAGTGGGTTTGAGTTCATGTATTCCTGTCACATGTCATCTTAATGGGAGCTCCATAATAAAAATAGATGTGTTCGGGGACAGAATCTCACAGGAGGGATTACATTTTTCCCATTAAAACTCATCTCATCTCTGCTGGTATCTCCAGCAAGGGACAGTTATAAATGTGCTTTAAGTGAGATATATATAATCTAAGACGTATGCATATAAAATGAAAGGGAATTAAAATAGCTTAGTTTATTTTGTGATTGAATTATATGTATGAGGTAGCTTATACACTATTGCTAGATTTCTTTTTAAAAATTAAAATTTTCTTTACTCTATTTTAGGGTCAGTACAGAACAATGATAGCAGGTTTTTCTATGACGGAGCTCGTTAAGGAAGGGGGTTAGTTTTTATTCACCCTTTGTAAACATCAGAGCTAAAATAACCTCTTTTACACCACAATATACATTGCAGACAAAAGCCAGCGGGTTTTCGTACCAGTGAAATTGGGGCCTTAGATGGTAAATCAGCTCAAGTCTTAAAGGAGAAGTTCGTTTTTTTTCAACCTGGTCCTTATTTCCAGCACATGCTATGTAGATCTACTCACCCATAAAGGTTTGGAGTAACTTGGAGTCCTTCGTACGCTTTTAGATCAACACGCGATCGGCTTATATCCATACAACGCAAGTGAGTGGGGCATCCACAATACAGCCTCTAAATAACGCATTATCTTCCGCGAAACTCTTTATTTACTATGAATCGCCAGCACCAGTCCCCTGTGAGTCGCAGTTGCTTTGTTTACATCCCGGGCTTTCACTGGGGTGACGTCACCAAGGCGCGCAGCCGCAGCACAGCTGACGATCATCTGTGTTTGATTACACAGAGTTTGCTGCTGCTAGTTTTGTGCAACATACAACACAACAGAATACTTATCAGGTGCTTTACAGTACAATATTCTTTTAAAGCAGCTGTGTCGTGGTGCTTGGGCATATTCACCCGGTTAAAGGCTAGCCAACTTCAGCGGGCTATCGAGCAGCCTCGGAGCTAGCGTTAGCTTAGCGAACCGAGAGCGAGTTGTCTTCCTGTTTAATCAACAAACTGGGTGAATACGCCCGAGCACCAGGAGACAGCTGCTTTAAAAAAATACTGTACTGTAATACACCTGATAAGTATTCTGCCATGTTGCAACAAACACAGCTGATCGTCATCTGTGCTGCGCCTGTGCGCCTCGGTGACGTCACCCCAGTGAAAGCCCGGGATGTGAACAAAGCAACTGCGACTCACAGGGGACTGGTGCTGGCGAGTCATAGTAAATAAAGAGTTCGTGGCAGATAATGCATTATTTAGAGGCTGTATTGCGGATGCCCCAATCACTTGCGTTGTATGGATATACGCCGAACGCGTGTGGATCTAAAAGCGACCGAAGGACTCCAAGTTACTCCAAACCTTTATGGGTGAGTAGATCTACAGACCATGTGCTGGAAATAAGGACCAAGTTGGAAAAAAACGAACTTCTCCTTTAACAGAGGGTTTTAATGTTAATGCACAAGATACTGTAAACTGTACACGTTTGCATTCAAGAATTTTATATATTGCTCCCTGTGCATCCTAGAACGCTTCTTTAGTGTATGTCACAACTAGTTTCTTGAAATATATTTAAAAGCTAATAACCCTAAAAGATAATATGAATGTTTGTCATCTGTTGCTTCTCTCTGTGACGACAGAAGCTGCAAATGTGTTTATATCAAATTTACAATCACAACCAGATATATATGGCACAAAGACTTTATGTACTGGTAACAGGAGTACAGCAGGCGCTACATGATAGTGTGTGTTTCTGTGTGTCAGGGCCTCTACGGGCCTGAGCGCTTCACTTATATATCCAAACCTCCTCAGCTTGTAATCTGAGCCTCGGGGACATGGTAATCTAACACCGGGAAACCTCTGATCTGAGGTGGCTCAGTGGATCGAGCAGGCAACTTAATACTGCACATCAATATGCCTGCATACTATTATGTGCACAGAATGAGTTCACAGTGGTAATTATACCGACCAGACTCTTTTTGAAGCTCCCAAGAGAAAAGTTAAGAAAAGAGTAAAATGATCCCATCTCATTGTGACCTCAGCTATGTTCCAACACATGCAAAGACAATCATCCTGAAAACTGGGGCATCACTGATGTCTTCCAAAATCCTTCCAAAGATGTTTGCTGAAATATCAATGAAATATTTGGACTTAATCAAATATTATATATTTTTAAAGCCAATTGTCTGTTGATGTGTTTCACGAGACAATGCATTTTTGTGTGGTGTAGCCAGACCGTTCGCCAACTCTCTCTTTCATTCTCTGGCTCAAGAAACACTGTGATCTGTGTAAACAGTGCACAGTGCCAGCAAATACACGACATTAGGTCTATATAAACACACAGAGGCCGGAGGATGATTGGTAGGCTTGCAATGATGTGGTTGCATCACCTGGTGTTTTTAGAACCTCGTATCTGCTGAGCTGACAGACCTAACCGCAAGTAATGTCACCCGGCAAAGGCGAAGCGAAGCGCCGCCGGTGACTCCCTGTTGGCTACAGGTGTTTAACAGATGACACCCCTGTCTCTGAGTCTCTGAAACATTAACAGTTGGAGAATCACTGGGCTTTGGCTGGTCCCCTGTCATCAGAGGGCTTAGAGGAATCAACCGTTTATCTATGTTCTGTCAAATGATACACAGCACTGTTAAGGGATTTGAGAATCATTTTCTTTTTGCTGGAGTCAGTGCTGAGTAAGACGATGTGGCTGTCTCAAAAACACGTTCACGTGTAACCTGACCACTCCCTTGTTGTGTGTCCTCCTGGCCTGAGCAACTGGCCTCAGCCATGTGTGGAACACAGAGATCCAGGGGTCACAGCAACAGTAACCCCTCAACACATTGCAGCAGCCCCTCCTGCCAGCACTGGTTTCATGGTCATTCCCAAGCTATAAATAAAGACTTTCCAACCCTCTTGTCAATGGGGCACTCTCACACTTTATGGCCTAGTACTGCAAGTCCTTCTCAATCAAAACTCTCTGTGGCATGATTCTCAACGTAAACATGTAAAAGACACAGATAGATAACCGGTTAAATACCTTGAATCAAATGACATCTCCATATTTGTACAGTCACATTTCCAAGCATGTGACAAAAGCTGATGTGATTAAAGATTGGTTCCTGGATTTTCTGGCTACCGTACAAGAGAAGGTTCAGACTGAATGTTCTGACCCAGCATTCTTGTCCCAGCATTTTTGAACTCTACACGATCATTGTCATTTTATTAACGTCTGTCTGACTTTTTCAAGATGCCACTTACAATAAAAACATTGTTGGGTTTTTCATATGATGAAGAATCATTTTTATGATAAATCGAAACATAAAATGTCTTTGCAGCTCTAATATTGCATATCTTGGAAAATTATTTTGGACCACACTTTTGTTGACCTCAACCACCTTTGAACAAGCAGCCAAAGAAGTAAATCATCTGGAGATACCACCTCCCATGTGACACACGAGTGAAAAGAATATCCTGTTCCAACTATATGCAGTCGCACAGGAACACTTTTCACTTAGGAAAACTTGCTCTGTTAGACTCATGTTGCGATAACAGAACAATAGAAGCTGCTGCGAATTCAAACAGGAATAACTACAGGTTTAATTTCAGTCGGGTGCTGACAGGAAACATCTGAGTTAATCTGTAAATGACGCATTGAATTCTCTGAAGTTCCTGCTGGCTCATTTGGGCACAGTTCCAGAGACGCAGGACTATTGCTGAAAAAACTGAAAGAACTTCTCTTAACTGAAAACAAAATGTTTTACCTCTTTGGAAATGAAATAGAAACTTGACTGAGATTGTTTGGCTCTGACACACCTGATGTGTAACAGAGCTTTGCAAACGGACCTGTCTTTTTTCTGGCTACTTGGAGAAGAGTACGGACTGGAATGGTTGATCACCCATCCCCTGCCTTCTTATTTACCACACAAACATTGTATTATTTTTTCAACATTGTACTGCCTGCAAAACAGCCACAAAGGCACTGATAATATAGCAGGAAATGGTTTTGGTTTCTAAAATAAAAAAACAAGTGTAATAATAATTCCTTCAGTTAATTTAAGGAACAAACTAAAATTCTAAACTCTTCTTATGCAGGTTTTTAAACCATGCAGTGGCAGTTATTGCTAAAATGTTATAACTGTGTCTGGCTACTAAAGAAAAACATGTTAAGACATATTTTGGACAACTAGAGTGAGGTCATTAGCAGCATTAAATAAAGTTCAACTGGACATGAGAAAACTGGCAATAAATGAATAAGCTTTTGGTTCTTCAGCTAAAACAGCATAAATCCTCAAATCAAGATACATGATTTTCCAATATGGATAAAAAAGTCAATGAATGAAAATGTCCACAGATTTTATATGAAGGGAAGCTGTTCAATGCAGAAATGTGAGCAACTTCCATACGCTCAATTTGTGCTGGATGTTCCCCATATAAAAAACTCATGTTCTGTCTCTATGCAACCTGCTAATCCTTATTTAGAAATATACTAAAAGCATTACTGCCACTAAATAAATACTTTGATGTGTTTGAGTGGGTAAAGATTCTCCAAGTTCAGGAATTAGAGATAAACACATACTTCCAGTCTGGACATTAGCAATTAGCTGGTAGCCATTATCCAGCCCCTCAGTGTTATTCTCTTTGGCTGACAACAGTAAGACAGCTGATAGCAGTCCAGGACTAGAACAGGTATAGATGGGCTTATTCTGTCCTGATATCAGGGGATCAGACTCAGTCTTTGTGTGTTTGGCATCCAGCTGATAACTTCAACAGAGCAGCCACTGTCTGCGCTTGATGTCAGAACATTCAAAGGCTGTCCAGTATCTGTCTTTTGTGTCCATGTCTTTTCTCCTTCAGTTCATGTGTTACCCTGGTCATCCTGTTTCCTACCCCGGGTTCAACAGCGATGTGACCAGTGTAGTCCAGCACACTGAGGGCTACAGAAGGACAATCTGAGGTCTGAAAAGAGGAAGTGCATTTGGGAGTGGGCTGGGTGAATTCAGGAAGTGGGCTTATCATGAGTGTGTGCACAGCAAAACAAAGCATTCATCCTGTCCTCTGTCTCTAGCTCTGACATACAAAGCCACATGACTGCTGAGTCTAAGACATCTGAGTCTGCTCATGTCTTAACAAACGACGATCACAAGGTGCAATGGCTGAGACAAGAGAGAAAATTTGGTCCTTAAATCTAACACCGATTTTTTAAGCCAGTGTGACGTACTTTTACTGATTGATTTATATGTAAAAATTAATAACAAACAAGTTCAAATACAACTGCTAATTCTGCCTAGTTCACAAAGCTGCGGACACAAACAAAAAACCACGTCACGTGTCATGTTCAGAGTGCACTGAGTTCAATCTCCCCTGGGAAAGGTGAGTATGAGGTGTCTTAACTGGTGGACTGTCGTGGGTAAGAGACAGGTCTGGTAAGTATGGAAAGAAATACCAAAAGTGTAGTTAAGGTGAATAAACAGAAAAACAGATATACTTAAAATTGACTGTTTACACAGATCAAAATACACAGTCACATGGTCTTTGTAGACACGGGAGAGAGTGAGGAAGTACCCACACACAACCAGTGGCAACAAAGTGCACACACACACACACACACACAGACATGTCTCCATGCCTTCAGAGGCACTACATTGACTTATTAGAGGCTACTCCGTCTAACCCCAACACTATCTTTGCCTTTATTTATTGATTTAAAGGGATTTGTTTTTTTGCTTTTTGTCACACACACACACACGACGGCACACATGAGGTCCATGACAACTATGTGAATCACTGAATCACATAAAATGTAAATGCATAACATTTTTAGCATGAAAGTGTGTTTAACAACAAGATGATGGAACAACGCAAGAAGCTTTAATTACTGAAAAACAAACAGTGCAGTTAAATTCTAAGAAGTTGTCATGAGGTCAATTACTGTTTAAGAGATAATTGATTAATTAGCTCCATGCAACGTGCCAAATATATTATTCTACCTCAGCTCTGTATTACCAAGCATCTTTTGTGATTGGTGACATGTCCGGTTAAACCCTGAGATCACTACAGTGGTTAAATCACCACGGTAACTGCTGCACACTTAACCTGCAGGTTAACTTCTGAGGATCTTGGTTAACATGATCAAACCTGCCAACAGACTAACTACTAACCAATCACATCACTTAAAAACCAGACATCATTCCAACAGGTACTTAAAAAATAAAAAGCAATAAATATTTTAAAACATACTTTTTAACAAATGGTGGGAGAAAATAACATGATCAATTCATCAGAACTATTAACTAAATGAATATAATAATGAGCTTTTAAATGCCTGATGTCTGTTTAACTTGTTAAACCAACATAATAAACCCTAAGGTGAATCTGTCATGAGGAGGTGCTGTTCAATGATTTATTAACCAAGATCGCCCCCTGGTGAATATTCATGTGAACCGGTTTTCTTTTTCGTTGTAAACACATGGATGTACACATGGTTTGTATAAAAAAATATATAAAATATATGACAGAGGAGGAACATTAATTCTTGTATCATATTAGTCATATGAGTAAATGTCTTGTTTATAATTTGAACCAACTCATTCTTGAATTGAGCCCAAAATAATTCAATTGATGAGCAAGACCTCGAGAAGTTGGCTTTATGGGGGTGAAATTTTCACATTAGATGTATTCGGCTTACACAGAGTTTAACTTATTTTCATCTAAAGCCTCCAACTTTATATAATAATATAATATAATGACAATGTTTTTGTAACAGGTTATCCTCATCTCCATTTGTTCACCATTTACACAAGCATTGTAATGCATGTCTAAATAAACAAAGAAGTGAAACCACTTAAAGGTTCAGTGTGTAAGATTTAGGAGAAAATAATCCATTGGCTCAAATTTAATATAAAATTACCCTAGTGATGTTTTCACTAGTGTGTTTCATACATTTTTTATTAATTGTTGTTTTCTATACATTAGAGGGGGCCCTTTGTATTTAATACAATATTATTATATTTACATCGAGGGGGTCCTCTCTACGGAGGCTGCCGTGTTTTTTACATTAGTCCAGACTGGACAAACTAAACACCTTTTGAGTTTTTATGACAACTGAAGGCTTCTACAGGTTCTCTGTCATGTTTGGAAGGGGAGGGTGAGGTGACATGCAATTTCATAACTAGATGTCACTAAATTCTACACACTGTACCTTTAACCACTATTAAAAACACTTAACTTTGTGGAAACATAAATATGCTTCTAATATTTTGTCTTCAAAAACCCTAGAGTCATTGTTTTTATGAAAGGTCAAAATAAGGAGACGTCATCTCGTTATCATGACTTAAGATTAGATAAGATAAGTTAATGTCTAAAGTCTACAGCTGGTTCACCACTAAACATTCCCATTCTTCTGAACATTTCACACTCTGTAAATATGCCTTATTTACTCTCTGTATCTTGTTAGGTATGTTAGTTTTACAATTTTCTTGCTGCTAATACTTATTTACTTTTTTATATTTTGACACTAATATAAATATATACATATCCTTGACTGTAGAGTGAGGCCTCTTTCAATTTAATTGTATCTGAGTATAATAACAAAGTTTTAAGATTCTGATTCATTCAACGTTAGATAAGACAAAACGTCATAACATTTCTATACAAACCACTACAGTGGTAGTAAAAAGCAGTGGCACAGGATGATTGCCTGAGCAGGTAGAAAAACCGTTTATACATGAGTATAAGGACATATTGTGAAGTGCAGATGTGAATTAAAGTATTAGTATTCGCTGTGACTGGGAATCATATGTAGCTTGATCCTGACCCTTCAGGTCTGATCTGTGAACACGGAGAAGAATCTGTCCGTTTCTGCTGCAAATCTTTTAAATCAATGCTGAGGACCTCCCTGTCTGCTACAGCCTTTGAAGAAATTAGTTTCTTTCACTACTTGTTTTGTATATTTTGTTTTAATGCAACTTTTTAAAAATGTCTTTTGAATGATGTTGCATCTTTATGTTCTATATAAAGTTATATAAGAAATTCATTTCCACGCCCTCATAGTATGATTTTGTGCAATATATTTCTATACGTTGACAGCGCTTGCAGGTGATAGTCAAAGCAGCCTGACTAGTTGAAAAAATAAAAACATGTCCAATGTCCACTGCCGAAACCCGGGATCGAACCAGGGACCTTTAGATCTTCAGTCTAACGCTCTCCCAACTGAGCTATTTCGGCGGGTGAGGATTGCTGGGATCAACAATCCATTATAAACGCAAGTCCGGAAGTTTGTTGTATTTCTGTGAACATAGTTTGAATCTGTTCTCCGCCTCTCGCCCGATAACACCCGGGACTATCTCCCGCCATGACCCACAAAGCACAAGCTAATGGGCCGCAGCAAGCTCCTCAGTGTGACGCTAACACCGCATGTCGTTTAGAACAGAGAAGAACCTGTTGAAAACTTCTCAGGCCACAAGAGATGAGCTGTGAAACAACAACAGAGGGAGAAGGAAAGTTAACGTCACCTGGAACAACGGCGCCGGTAGATTTCCTTTCAATTGTCCTCCGGGGACAAATAAAGTTGTTTTGAATTTGAACGCGTGTGCAGCTGTGGTTGTTTTGACGTCTGAACGCAAGATGGCGCCATTGCTGACCTTAACAAACTGGTTTTCTTGTGTGTAACGATCACTGAGTGTTATAAGAACCGTAGAGACAGAACAAACATCTTTTTAAATTGTAATTCATTCATTATCAACGTTTTCTGGTCATTTTTATAGCCACCGTCCTATTGTAAGTGATCAATAATCAATACAATCGATGGGATCTCCCATCGAGTTTGCTGTTTAGGTGGAAAGACGTGACATTTATATTAGAGCATGGCATTGTTTTATTGCTCACACTTTGTTTTGTTGTCTAGACACATTTTATACCGTTGCTTTTGTCTTGTACATAGGCCAAAATACACGAAAGCATGCATTCATTTAATCATCCAACCTTGTATTAGGATATTCTATGTACTTAACATGTTTGTGGTATTTATATGGTTTTAAAGTCAATGGAAAACCAGCATGTATTCCATCCACTTTTTAAATCCTCATTTCTCCAGATCCAGAGTGCTCCATGTCGATGAAGCGTTGCAGCATCAGAGAACATATTGCTCAAATCAAATCTGAAGGCCTCTGCGAGAACCAGGACCAACAAGTACATAAAGTCCTGTCAAAGCACTGACAGCCTATTGTTCTTTATTCTCTCCATTACTGAGCCACTACAGAGTTAATTATTTGCCAGAAATCACAGAAGAAGGGAGCGACTTTAAAAATGTCTTGTTGGCTTTTCTGACATGTGGCTTGAATGTTTTTTGGATCAGTGATTTCCCTTTATTAGTCATATGATGTCCTGATGCCAGATTCTATGCCTCTCATCCCCTTCCCTCTTTTCCCACTAATCTCCCCTCCATACTGCGACTCTCCCTCTCTCTCTACGTCTCTGTCTCACATTTTTGTCCCTCTGTCACCCCCAAGGTGACTTTCCTTCGTTCTCAGACACTGCAGCTGTTCCTCGCTTTGTTCTGGAAGGCCCAAGTGTGGATAAGAGATGAAAAAGATGCAGAATGGCAGAATATAGAGGAGCAGAACCAGTAGAGGAAACGGGTGTAAAAAGAGGACGAGACTGATGAGCTTATTACTGTAAATAGCGTGGAGGAATCTTCAGTGTCAATTCACTGCACAAATCAGTGAGGCAACAAAGACACACACACATCACACATGAAGACAGATTTGCTCTAGTTAAAATGAAATATTGAAGCGTTCACATCAAGAGAATGAGCTGCCTCGACAGATGCTCACCTGACTAACAAGTTTCATCTTTATTATGGTGATTAGCAGAGTTGTCGCATCACAGCGAAGCGAAGAGTGGGATCAATACAGTCAGCACTAAATACTGCATGGAGCTGGGACAGAGTTTCTAAATTTTGGGATCAGAGAAATGTTGGAAGGCAGAGACGGCTGGAAAAAAAGAGAGACACATTTGGACAGTGAGGTGCAGAGGATGAGAGATGTCGGACAATCCCAAGTCACCGGGATGAGTCCCAGAAGTTCCCTCCTAAAATAGCTGCAATTGTGATGGAAGGCTTTTGACAAAACCTTCTTTCTGAAAGGGCTCCTGCTCATGAAAGTGACGAAATTGGCATATTCCTCCATTTACACATCATTACACATCATCTGCTGGTCGAGGCAGATGGCCGCCCACCCTGAGTCTGGTTCTGCTCTCCAGGTTTCTTGCTGTTGAAAGTGAGGTTTTTCTCTCTGCTGTCGCCAAGTGCTGCTCATTGTGGGAAGTAGTGCGTTACTGTAAAACGCCTTCAAATAATACACTTCAAATAATACACTTCAAATAACCCTGACCCCACAGTAGAAGTGATATGGCCCTGGAAAGATCAAATTAAATTGACATTCCCTAAATTAACAAAATTGGTTAGTTCAAAAATTTTAATTTGAAAAACAATAACCATTACATTGAGCTATGCAGGAATTGACACAATGAACAGAAATAGATCAATTCTTATATTTTTAATACAGATTTGGTTCTGTCCTATACAATAACACGTATTATAAATCTTATACAATACTAATATGTCTCTATACACATGGTCATAAATGTACAGTACAGTGTACACACATACAGTATTAACACAAATACACTTACATGAATCTTTTCTTTACAGTAACTTTCCATCTCACTCGAGAGTTTATCACAACGACTGATTTTCTGTCCGGCAGATGATTGTGATCAAAGAAAATTTTAATTTAAATTCTAAAACGCAAAACAGTCACTTCAATATTTACATCCCTGAAAACTGTACATGAATACACAATAACTACTGTCTTCAGCCCAGCTCATAGTGTAAAAGAGGTGAGGATGAGGGAGGAGATAACCCAAAAGCCCCATAGGAGCTTTCCAAGCCCGTACAAAGTTGAATGTGTTCTCTATCTACGAACGGACATAAATCTTCTACCTACTGTAACAACCATAACGCAACAGCTTTTTGAGGACTGGTTTAGTGTTTCATGTCCATCATGTCTGGAAATGAGACATGAAGCCCTGAGGAGAGAGACAGATACAGATGTAGTGTAACATGTCCAGGACTCGGCCCTCCTTAAGAACAAGCGGTTGACACAAGGGGACGTCCCCTCTCCGTGGTTGTTTCACCATGATTGGATTCACCTTCAGTGACTACAGTGAGAAGGTTTAAAGATGATTTTCACAAAATATTGCCCTTTGATTCCCACTTAAAAGCTGAAGTGATACAATTTCAGTAATATTACAGTGGCCCGTCATATACACATAGTTACAGTAGCTCCACATAATTTGTTTTCCCGTTATGCCCTGTGGCCCTCTGCTGTTAATCAGAGGATTTACCCTCCCTCTCTTCTTCCTCTCCTCTGTAATCTAAAGCATCACAAGAAAACCAACAATTCTGTGTTCACATTCTCTTAGTTCACATCCTCAGGGTCATTGCTTTGCTCACGATTTATTGCACATAATCATGGACACACACGTATACGCTCTTGTTTGTTTATTTATGCACCCCCACCCTACCACAAACACACAAGCACACAATCACACGTGTAAACATACAAACACAATCACCCAAATATCCTCGACTAAGCCATCATGACCATTAGTTAATTCTTCATTTAAAAAGAAAAACATGCCTTTTAGGTTTAACTTGCACACATTCTTCTAAAATATGCTGCTGATAGGAACATTTTCTTTGAGTCAGTTTTTGCAGTTTTCTGATTTTGTTTGTGTGAGTCTGTAAACTTATTTCTGAATGCCTGCATTTACCTGCCCTTAATTTGCCTAATACAATATGTGCCAACACTTTTACTCTGATGCATTGTTGTAAACATACAGCAGGACATTCAGCACCGTGTGAATATCTTAATAACTCAATTAAGGCATGAAAAAATAAGGGAACGAATGAGAAATACATATTTGAATCAATATTATCCTCTCTGACAATATCTGTGCAGGTAGATATAGGTGTGCTTTCACAGATAATGACTGAATATAGATCCGTGTGTATATGTGTGTGTGTGTGTCTGTGCATGTATTCATGCAAATGCAAGTTGAAAGTGCAGGAGCAATAATGTATGTGTTTTCTGTGATCTAACCTTTACCCTATATGTGAAGTACATAATATAATTTTCAGTAGCCATGGTTATGGTGTTTTCGTAATTCTTGGCTAACGTTGCCATGGAGAAATGATGGCCAACTTGTCAGTCAGGAAGTGGACTAATGAGGGTCTCTGTAAGAACAGCAGAAAGCTGCCTCTAATTGGAGCTCAGGACTCACCTGTCTCCACATCTGCATGTAAGAAGGAGTTTTGTCCTGACCTTTGTAAACAAACTGGCTCTTATTTTTCTCTCACCCGTGCATGAATAGACACCAGATCCATCTCCAGCAAATTGGAGACATATAATTCTTTACATTCACACACACACACACACACACACACACACACACACACATACACGCAAACACGTGTGCATGCTTAAGCTTCATTCCTTCACTGCCTCAGTGAGGCATCGATCAGTGCCGTCACTGGCCTCCACCCGTGGTTTACGACTCTTCCTCTGGCCTCCCCCCTCCACCCAGGAGTTATGAATAACAGTCCCCCCGCTGACAGCTGGGTCCACCTGCAGAAGGGATACCACCCTCTTCTTGACCCGTGTTTTGAGGGCGCGGCGAAGCTTCTGCCTGGTGAAAGCATAGAGCAGAGGATGAAAGATAGTGGTTCCATAAGCCATTGCTAGGAAGCAAAGGCGAAGCCGCACCAGGCTGTCGCTTGGACCCAGACACAGGATCAAAACGTTGACCATGGACAAAGGGGCCCAGCATCCCAAGAAGGTGGATATGATGATTAGGGACATTTTTAGGACGCGACGTTGGCGTTCCCGGCGGTCCCTGTGTCTGCGTACTGCACGCCTCAAAGCAATGATGGCCGAAACTGAGGCCTGGACTCCCATGGAGGAGGCAGGCAGTGGTGAGGTGGCGTGGGTCTGCATTGTTGAGGCTGAAGCCGAAGCTGGGGTTGGAGAAGCAGGGGTAGCTGGTGTGGTTGCAATGGGGGTGGTGGCAGCAGTGCTAACTGTGGTGACTGTTGCTCCGCTGTCAGACATCCCTTGGGGCATGGAGGAGAGCGGTGGGGGTGATGTTGGTGTAGGTGTGGGAGAGGGGATGAGAGGAGGATGGCTAAGGTTCTGGTTCTGGTTGGAGGACACTACCTCTGTGGGCAGGCTCAGGTCCTTCTTCTTCTGCCTCCTGCAACGTATTCTGCAGGTGGAGTCCTTTGTACGTGAACCCCTCATCATGTGGGAGCCAATGCGGATGTTGAGGGCCTGTAGGATCCTGGAGTAGGTGAACAACATGACGACTACAGCGATGAAAAAGCAGGGCACTTGGAGTAATAAGTGGTAATACATTGCCAGGCCTGTGTAATACCCCTGCCCTCCGACACACAGCAGTGTCCTGTTCTGCCATACTGGTGAGAGGTGGTGGGAAGCAGAGGATGGGTGAGTGGAGGGTAATACGGAGGGAGAGGGGGAGGAAAAAATGGGAGTCAGTCCAGTGGTGAATTCAGGCTCCTTATTCTGCCTTTCCAGCTCCTCATCTTCACCATCCTCCACCATTGAAGAGAAGAAGTCCCCCTCAAGGAAGGGCAAGAAGAAGACAGCCAGAGACACAGCCCAAACTGCTGCCAGGAGAAGCGCAGCACGCCTGGGGGTCAGCAGACGACTCGCCGGACGCACTGAGATGTCATATCGGTCCAGACTGATCACCAACACATTGACTGCTGTCGCCACGCTGGTGAATGTGACACAGGCCTCATGAAAGCAGCACAGCGTGGCCAGGCTGCCGACTCCACTTTCGCTAGCAGGCAGCAGGATCACAGCCACAGTGAGCGGCAGACACAGCAAACAGACCAGTATGTCCAGCACATGGAGGTTGACCGTGACCAGGTTGCTGACTGAATCCACCAGGTTGGATTGAGCGCAGTAGAGCACAAGCACAGTCAGGTTGCTGCTGAAGCCCAGCACCAGCTCCAGCATCAGCACAGTAGTCAATGACACCTGGAAGCCCAGAGGGTAGGGTGAGCTCCAGCCCTCCTCCACACCCACCTCGCCACCGCCATCCAGCAGGCCTACCCCCTGGCCGTCACTGGTCTCCAGGAGGTCACGATAGCCTTCGGTCTCCATTGACGTCTTGGCACTCCTTCACACATAGCAACAGTGGCCGCCGCCCCAGGCCATGCTCAGTCTCTCCTTTTCTGCCCCAACAGCACTGAGGACTATTGTTGGATCAGTGGTTGATTCTATGAAATAAAGATACAGAGAAAGAAGATGGTGAGGACACAGACAGACAGACAGACGGAGGACACACACTAAGCAGTTTAACAGTCAGCTCGTCTCATATTTACTCAAAAATAACACTGTACAAACAACAAGTACAAGCCAAACTTGTCAGATTTCACAAGTGAGGGGAAGCCATGAGTTGACACAGTGAGGTGAAAGAGATCTTGGCAGTCAAGTGGAATCATGGGGTGCAGTTCAAGCTGCTGCTGATGACCCATGATGTCTCACTGGGCCCAGGCAGTTAGACAACAACACCCTTCGCATAAACAACGATAGCAGTTAGAGCAGAGAGAAATCGTGGCAGGAGTGTCTCTTGGGGGACATTTGCAGGTATGTGTGCAATAAACAGAGGATTCTGGACAGTGTAGATGTTTTAAAAAAACCAACAGGGATTTATTTCCTGGCTACAATTACAGTTCACGTATGTGCTGAATCCTGTTACAAAGATGCTTCTACTGAGCATGAGTGGGTGGATGTTTGATTCATTATTATGCAACATACATTATATGGGTCAGAAAAGAAGCTTGCAGCATAACGCAAACATGCAAGAATCAACCATACCTGTATTATTAAGATGGAAGTGACATGTTACATGCTGTCGATAGCAGTTAAATCTACCTTTACCTGTAGCTACCCACCTGGTGAAGACAGTTAACACAATAATATAATTCTGTCTCGTTTTATCCACCAGCAATATAATTGTTAGGCCGGTGGAGAGACCTTATAGTGCACGTCAACATCGCAGGCATGCAACTGAGGGTGGCAGCAGTTAATAGTTGTCACAGGGAGATGTAATGAAGATGAATGGATCAATGATCCGCAGATAGTGGCACATAAACAATGCAAGTAGAGAAAGACTGGCTCCCCCTTTCATCCACTCTCCACTCCTCCCTTTCTTTCTCCTCTGCTCTCCAACATTCCCATCTGCATACTCTCCTGTGCACTGGGAAGGAATCATACAAAGTCCTGGTTGATTCAAGAAGAGATTCTTTATAGAGTAGGAGAATATTCAGCTCCCTCTGTGACTCTGGATGAGGAAGAGATACAGGTTTTCTTGTTGACAAGTGCTGACCCCGGCCTTGGCTGTCAAAATTTTCTCTGCCACAGCTCTTTGCTCTCACTCTCTTGGCTGGCCTTTTCCCTTTCTTTTTATTTCACAGTTTTTCCTCCCATTTGTCATGTGGAAAGGACCTGCAGGCAGGATAGGACTCAGTGTGGAACAGTGGTCTATCTTAATCCACTAATGGGTTCCATGGGGTTTGTGATGTTGTTAGAACATTGATTTAAAGCATCATCGATCTGCCAATTTAACAAGCCCGAGGCAAGAGAGTGCACAAACACACTTGCTATCCCGTCCTCTCGAGGGTACCTGCACTCTCATTTTGAGAACCACATAAAATAGTCCATTACCTTCTTTTAACACCTGGTGCAGTTAGAGAATTGTGTCCTTCATTTAAATGATCAAATATCACAGTATCACAAAGTATGTTGAGTTTTATTAATTAACTTTTTTTTGTTGGAAACAGATTTAGTTTACATTTTTTTCTGGACCCAAATATAAGGTCATTGTGAGCTTTGACCTTTGACTACTGAAACTCCATTTATCTTTGAGTTCAAGTGATAACTGGTCTAAATGTAAAGAAATTCCCGAAAGCCAGACTTGATATTTTGTTATGAGGCCACCGTGACCTTAAACTTTAACCACCCAAAACGAATTAGTCAATCCTTGAGTCCAAGTGAACATATGTGCCAAATCTAGTTTTGTGAGGCCATCCTAACATTTAACCATCAATCAGTTCCTCTGTGAGTCAAATAGAATGTTTGAGCCAAATTTGAAAGGATTTCCTGGAGGTGCTCCTGAGGTGCTCCTGCATTCACAAGGCAAATTATTTGTTTTGTGATGTCATGGTGATGTAAATCTTTGACGACTGAAACATAATCAATGAACTTTTTTGCCCAACTGAATGGACGCAAGGTTAAATCATGTGCACAAAAAAGGAATGGGCGGAAACATTATGCTGTGGCCGGCGTAGAGGTAGGATGCTATAACACAGCAAACTAAATAAGACTAAATTATATATATATAATAAAGATAATTAGCTCCTGTTTTTCACAAGAGTAAAATTAGGAGAGATTACTTCAGTCTCATCATCCAAGATTAGGCCATCGTTTGAGTCCAACCAATAATTAGAAGTGGATGGTGATGAAATGAGCAGACTCAATAGCTTTCAACAAACAATGTGGCTAAGACAAACAATGTGTTATGAGTCCTGTGATAATGGAGACTCAGAAATGAATGATGAACAAGAGAGATACAGAAGAGCCTCAGATGAAACAGTGGAGGACGTCTGTGTTAGGATGTTGTTTGAGGGCAAGACAAATGTCAGAAGCCCTTTGTATGTGCAGCTGTGACTCTGACCTGCAGGCAGAAAGAGTCACAGGGAGAGAGGGAAGAGGGAGATTAGACAAGGTGCTGAACTCTGGTTAGAGTTTCTCATGACCTGCAGTGTTTGTGTATTTCACTGGGAAATGTAAATACTCAGGTTCATTTTAGGTGAGAGATCGTATTCAAATGAACAGTCCTGGTAAATGAGAAGTCCATGTCAGTGCACTGCTGTAATGGCGTTTTGGTTGTAATCAGCGTATTGTGCTGTTAGCAGACTACGTTGTGACAACAATAAATAGCTGGAAACAAGGTGAAAGAAATTAAATTGCATCCTGTGATTGACAAGTCAGACAGAGGGGACAGTGGCAGAGAACAAAGAGCTTTAGGCATCGAATACAAAACATGTTATATTAGGAAATGACCCAAATAAACAGACATCAAAATATCAAAAAAGTTTCCTGACAACTCTGCTTTAGAAATTAATATGAAACAAATTTCGTGACACTCATGCTATGCAAAGATGAATTGCGTCATTCGCTTCACTAGCTTGACTTGAAATATTCGAACTTTGAAACAATGAAATTTGTCTCCTCAAGATTGTCTTGTGGACACATCACCGCACTGGCTTCTCTAGCGTGTCCACAACAGGTACAACGCATCAGTTGTAGCTAGTTCAGCCATGTTTGAAAACGGACAGCGCTGTAGACCAATTGCTTTAGCTGAGGAGTATATTCCCAGGTTAGTAACACAAATGATACTAGCGCAAATTCAGTCCATCAGTCCATCAACTGATTTTTATCTGGCTTTGCAGGTGGTGATTCAATTACAGTGGCTTCTTTGCTTTGCTCCAGAACAACAGCAACAAACTGACAGTATCCTTGACTGCTCAGCTTCCTGGACCCTGCTGTCAGGGTTATTATACGTGTTGGGTACGAGATGAAAGGTTGTCAGGCCCTTTTTTTTTAATATCGCAAGGTAAATGCTACAGCAGATTCTGTTGTCAGTCAGGGACTTCTAGCCTTTTCTCATCTCTTTAGATTTTGTAAACACTTCAGATAAATGCTAGATATCCATATATTTAGCTTTTTTTTTTCTCCTGATGACACGTGTCTTGCCAGAGGCTAAATCAGTTCTGCAAAGCACAAACAGGAGGCATTATTTTTGGCCCGGACGACATCTAAAAACAGCACAATGTAAAGCATTTGACAAAAAGTGCCATGCCAAGATTTAATGTTTGTTTTCCTTACCCATTCCACATCCTCCCATCAAGTTTATTGTTAATCTGTCCAGTAGTTTTGTGTTATCCTGCTAACAAACAGACAGACTAGAGTAACACACAGTAGAATGCACCTCTGCCAAGGCTTCAGTCCCCTGATGAAACCATTTTTACACCCTCATAAATATCAGTCTCCCTCATAAATATCAGATTTCTTCGAGAAATTATTCTCGAAGTCCACCAAGTTTCAAGGTAATCTACCCAGTAGTTTTTGTGTAATGCTTTTAATAAAAGTTTTATTCTGGATGAATCCCACCACAGTAGGGGGTTGATGCAGACAGAGCAACTGGTGGAGCAGATGCTGAAACCAGAGCAGGTGGAGGATGTAGACTGATACTGGTTATGTCTCCATCGACCCCAAAGATAACTGCAGTGAAACACACTCTGCAAAAAGACTGTAATCAACACAGCGATACGGCAGCTCAGTGGATGCCAAGGTCGAATTCAAGTTTAAAGTAAATGACAAAGCCACAACCTGCAGTGTGTCAGACATTGTGTTTTGTCTTCAGTAAATGAGTAAATACACTAAAATGTTGTTTGTGATCTTCCCTTTAATGGATAAGACATTATATTGATTTCCTTGAGGCTTACTCAAACCTTAACCATAGTTAATACTTGTTCAACCCTTACATGAGACTTAACCTAAAGCTGTCCCCAACCTAACCTATAATCTAACTTAACCTAAACCTAAATTAACCCAAACTTTAAACATGTCTTGACCTTAAGATTGATAGATTTGCATAATGGGGACTTGTTTTATGTCTCCATAAGAAAGATTAATCCTCATAATGTATAGATTCCAGTCCCCCCAACATGAGTAATACCCATAGACTGTATATAAAGAGGTAATACCTGGACCACACA
Source organism: Paralichthys olivaceus (assembly GCF_024713975.1). NCBI lineage: Eukaryota > Metazoa > Chordata > Actinopteri > Pleuronectiformes > Paralichthyidae > Paralichthys > Paralichthys olivaceus. The sequence goes on from NC_091094.1 coordinate 17,037,501, forward strand.
CACACACACACACACACACACACACACACAAAACCTTGTACTTCTATCTTATTGAGGACACGTATTGGCATAATGTATATCCCTTGCCCCTTACCCTAACCCCCAACCACCACACCTAATTCTATTCTATTCTAATCTAATACTAAACCTAACCTTAAAAATGTGCCTTAACATATGATCAAGCCTTTGAAAAGTGCCAAAAATCTCCTAATATAACCAAAATGTCCACACTCTTTAAGGTCTATGCTCAAAATTTTCCTCTTGAAGATGTAAGTAAAAGTACACAAACACTCACATATCTATTGCAGGTCTGAAATCAGGCAGAAACAGTAGATTACACCTGAACCTTTGTGACATGACTGCTGTCCATTGTGTTGCTGAGTGCCGGGGTCTCACCCTGCTGCTGTTTCAAGAGCTTGTCCTCCACCAGGTCTGAGAGTTTATTACTTTTCTCCCCAAAATATAAGATTGGAAAAAGAAAATGCTTTAGTAGTAATCAGTCTCTGGTTACTCAGATAATAAAATGTTTACACAAGGGCATTGTATCTGACCACAGATGCACATGACTGTGTGGCTTCATTGTGCTGTGGTTTATTTGGGCTGCTATACACAGAGAAATTGCCATCTGTTTCTTCTCTTCTCCTTGTAAAATTGTAAAATGTCAGTACAAAATGGTGAGACTAGAAAGACGCATTTGCTCTTTTATTCTGAGGGACTGACACCAAAGTTGACATTTAGGGAAGAAATGGAAACAGAGAAAGACAGATGAGAAGTGTCCGGAGTGAAGGAGAAAAAGAGGGAAAATGACAGAAAGCAAAGATGATGATGGTGCATGCAGCACACTGAATCATGGCTGCCTAAGGTATCTCCAATGTCTGCAGTGAGACAATCGATCAAAGGCTTAATTTTCCAACTCGATTCATCCAGCAGCGCTAACAGCGAGCAGCCACCAGCTGGGCAGCAGCATCCCTGGCAGGCTCCCAACAATACAGCCTGCACAGTGACAGACACACATCCAAACCTATACCTCATGTGTCTCTGATTAAGAAAACTTCAAGAGACAAGCACAAATCACTGACTCTGAGTATGTAAGAGGTAGGAGTGTAACTCTCAAAATGTTAAAACTAACACTGCTGCTCTTCATCTAAGGCCAAACAACACTTGACACTTTAAAATTTAAAAATGGGTTCTCATAACTCCTGCCAGCTCACTGAAGACACGCAAGCACACCATGTAGTCCACAATGCATCGCTAACTGCCACCCACCCACACAGCCAACGACCGCCGGCCCACACGCTCTATCGTGTGCTCACCGCAAGATATGGTGGAAGATGGATCACCGTCCGGTTTGAATGGCATGGTGTGTGCTTTATAAACTGCTGAATCCCAACAGCACTTGCATCTAAAACAAGTGTGCGAGAGAGGGAATGGGGGGGTTGAGGTAAGATGAAAATGAGAGGTAGGTGAAGTGAAGGAGCGATGGATGTGTGGAGGCTGAGGGATGTGCAGATGGATGCTGAGTAGTGTGCTTACTGGAGGGGAATGTTTGTTCCCTGCTCACTACCTCTATCCATCTCTCTTTTGAATAGTCCCTGTTGCACCGCCTCGCCTCCCCCTGCACCATCCATCTTCAAACACATGGCTCCCTGCTTTTACACTGAATATATAGACTATTCTATGGTTTTGAGTATTGTACTAATGCAACGTTGCAGGTAGCCTATCACAGACCCTGTTGGTAAAACAAATAACTCATATATCCTGTCACTTTATAACCGACAAATCTGACAGGATGCCACATGAACATCAATAAGGAAGCCAGAGTAGGCAGGTTGATTATCACAGCCTATAATCCATAGGGGCAGCTCTATTGAGAGAAGACCTTGGTCTCTGGATTGCTCTGGTCAACTGTGAGGCATCATTAACACCTGACAGCGTGTTCGATGGATTTCATTTAGCTTCACCATTCATTAAAGACACCCATCTGAATCCTCTATCCAGCGATGACGTCCCAAGACTGTAATCTTGCTATTACAAGCGCCACCCATCATAAGCAGTAATTAAGGCTGCCACGCAATCTTAGCCCTTAAAAACAAGAGGAAATCAAAATCAAGAGCGAAAGCCGGCGAAATGAAGTAAAACTGAGTAAATCAGCCGGCTGTTCAGTGGCCCCACTGAACAGAGCAACCATGATTACTATTAAAGAGGCTGAGACAATATAACAGGATAAAATGGAGAGATATAACAGGGTTCATTATGTGTCTATTATACCAGTAATCTCTCCTACTCTTTATGTGCTCTGGAGTGATTGGTTATGATTAGCGACGACTCTCTTTCAACAGCGGTTGTCAGTGGGAGTTACTCTAATACATCTGCTGAATGCAACCGACGAACTCAGGTAGAATGTGTGCTGCGCAAACATGTCGATTTGTATTGTGTTGTTGTGAAGTAGATAAGTAGTCAAGTCAACTGGGGTCTGTGGTCGCTTAATGCTACGTTGTTGATAAAGAACCAAATCAACAGCTATTCGATTGCCACTGTTAAGCAGGAAGAAGCCTCGACCCTTTGCTCCTGTGTAAAAACACTGAGCATAGACATACTTGATGATTGTTTGAGTGATTTGTTTACAATAACATTGGTAAGTGGTACCCCACAATAACACCAAAGGCTGCACACCTCAAAACAGTGCAAATGAAAATAAATTCAAAGTATCCCTCACTTGTCTTTACACCACACATGTGGTCTGAGCTTTGGATCAAAGATGTGCAGATGGTCAGCATGTCTGATTGTGGAGATGACCAAATGAGAAATTGAATGGTGTAGAATTGTATTACTTTTCTTTAATATTTACACGTTTATCCATCGAGCCCACAAAATATGTAATTTAGGTATAGTCTGATCGACAAATCAACCCACCATTCATGAGGTTTTACCCAATTTTTATCATCAAATAACGAATTGAAATCAAACTGAACAGAAACACAAAAACTAAAAACAGACATTACATCAGTAGCAGAAGGGGTTTATGACCTATACTGTAGCCAGCCACCAGGGGCGATCAAGATGCTTTGGTTTCACTTTGAGGGAGCTATCGTTTGTCCATTTTTATATACAATACTTATTTATGCTGCTTCAAAAAAATTAAGGGAACACTAAATCACACATCAGACCTTGATGAACGAATTATTGAAGTTGAAAATCTTTACTGATGTACATTGTATAATTTGTTGAGAACAAAATGATGTAAACCAAAATCATCAACCCATAGGGCTGAATTCAAAACCACACCAAAAATCAGATTGGAAATTTAAATCACAGGCTGATCCAACTTGCAACTCAATGGCATCAATGCCTTTGTTAGCCAGGAATTGCCGACACACTCTGGCCACATGAGGCCGGGCATTGTCCTGCACCAGGGGGAACCCAGGGCCTGCCGCACCACGATAAGGTCTGACAATCGCTCTGAGGATTTCATTCCTGTATCCAATTCTGGTGTTCTCTGGCAAATGCCAATCGAGCTGCACGGTGCTCAGCAATGCTCCTCCTGTTCCTCTTTGCACAAAGGAACAAATACCGGTCCTGCTGCTGGGTTGATGCTCTTCTACAGCCCTGTACAGCTCTCCTTGTGTAACGACTGTCTCCTGGTATCTCCTCAGCTCTTGAGACTGGGCTGGGAGACACAGCCAACCTTCTTTCAACCGCACGTATGGATGTACCATCCTGGAGGAGCTGGACTACCTGTGCAACCTGATCAGGCTGCAGATGCAGCCTCATGCTACCAGTACTGACAAGGACACTAGCAGAACACAAAACTAGAGAAGGAGGAAAGGAGAGAGCAATTGTCTGTGGCCACCACAAGCAACACCATTTCCTTTAATGGGTTGTCTTGCTATTGCCTCTCAATTGCACCTGTTGTCAATTTCATTTGCACCAATGCAGGTGAAATTGATTCACAATCACTTGTGCTTCCTAAATGGACGGATTAATATTCCTGACGTTTAACTGAGCTGGTGTTACACTGTGACCTGAATTTTTTTGAGCACAGTACAATGATTGAACAAACATGCTTGAACAAATCAAACAGGTAACCACTGCACCATAGCACCTATAGTGAACAAAAAGTCCAAAGAGTACCTTTCACAAGGCATCCCAGTGAAACCATGAGAAACCCCAGTCAGAGCAGTGATTTTGAAAACATCTGAATTCTAATCAGAATAATCTTGCGCATGCTGTCTGAGGTATAGAGCAGATGACGTCAGAAAACTGGGAAAAATAGACCTGAAGAATAGAAATAACAGATTAAGTGGATGTGATGGAGTATTATAAAAAGAAAGACTTGAGGCTGTCTGCTTCAGGTTAGAATGATTAAGCTATTTCAATCCAGCAGGCAATTAGAGCTCAATTAATGCAATTTATCTCCAGCAGACAGGATTTCTTTGACCGAGAGGCAACTGTACTATCACACCATAATGACGCACTGAGGTCTTACCTGAGGGAGGGGAACACCAACACACACAAACATGGAGCTAAACATATTACAGACTTATGACACAAGAGGTTTCATAACAAAACCACAAGGAGGCACAGAAATAGTTATTATTTATATAGAGCTTTTCTAGTCTTGATGAACACTTGAAGTGCTTTACAGTACAGTGTGCCATTCCCCCATTCACACACACATTCATACAGTACAACAACACGTTTTGTTCTATGATGGGCAATTCGGGGTGGACACTTTGGCATGCAGATGGGGAAGACCGGGAATCAAACTGCCAACCTTCTGGTTGGAAAACAACCACTCTACCCCTCAACCACAGCAGAGGTACAATATATAACTTTGGCTGCTGGGGGTCTCTCAATCAAAAAAAAAAAAACTAGTTTGGTGATATTGTCAAACAGCATGGGATCATGGGAGTTGTTGTCTTGAAAATTGTTGGATAATGTAAGTACACTTACACTTAATACTTGTGGTGACAATCAAACTTTATACTTACACCATATGTCTGTCAGCGTCTAGCGAGTGAAGCAGATGCCTCAGCAGCATTAATATATTTATGTGATTATGTTAAAAATATACCTAAATATGTCATGTAAACAAGAAAGCAGCTGTATTCCTGGTCTGCAGATGGGCGGCCACACTGAGTCTGTTAAGTTTTCACATATGGGTCCACTCCTCCATGTTGCATCTGTCTCCTTGCTCTTACAGGCTTTCTCACCGTGGTCATTCCACTCTGCTATCTCTAATGATTTATTGATCCATCTCATCTTTCTATTTGCTTTCTCCCCAATCATCCTCCCTGCTTTGGTCCTATCTATAGTGCTGAGATCTTCTCCGCCTCTGCTCCGTCTCTATGCACTTACAGACTTCAAGCGACATTGTTATTTTCTATATTTGGTAAGAGGACTAAGTGTAGCATGCTTTTAATTTCACACAGAGGACGCGAGTGCACTGGAAAGGAAGACGAGCAATCTCAGCCATCAGTAATAAAAATGTCTGCGTGCAGGGTAAGTTACTGGTGTTTATGATGTTTTGACCTTTTTTGTTCTGTACTTTTTGTTTTGTATCTGTAGTTTTATACACATGTGCAATCTTATAGTCAAACCAAGGTTAGTGAGATGTCTAGCTTTGGTCAAGTCGGCTGATTAAAAAGAATATGGCCATTCAGCTCAAAAACACTGTTCTTATATTGGAGAATACAAATATAAACACACAGTTTAAGGCTTTTGCAGCAGTCAGTACGGTGTAATCATTATTTCTAGTAACTAATAGTGAGATTTTGTCAGTGCAGGACTAAATTTTAAACCAATGAACATAACAGCTTAACATTTTTGAATTGCCATTGAAAAACAAACTTTTTAATGCTATATCAAATAAAACAAAATAAATAGTGGTGATAGTAATAGTTGTAGTTTTAGTTGTTCCAAAATTCATATTCATTGTAAACCAATCCCAATATCTAATGCTATTTCAGGCCATTTCTCAAAAATAACACAAAAGCTGTCCGTGAAACCTTTCATGACAATAAAGAAACCTTAAAAAAAATCTTGTGTGCTTACCCCGCACTGCTTTTTCTCTGTGAGAAGCCACAACAACACTTTGACCATCTCCTCTTCAGTGCCATTATATAAAAGGTATATACGACTTTCAATCAATCAACGCGACAGAGGTACAGCTCTCCTTTGGTCACCACACTGCAGTACAACACTGTGACGTCTAAATCAGAGAGTGACACGTGTGGTGGAATATTTCCCCCACCAGCAGCATCAAAGCTTCTCTATAAATACATGCACCGACACAAACACACAGTGACCCACATGCAAAGCAAACACAGGGCTGTCAACAAATAATGTTAAAAAACAAGTCTCCCTTTGAGATTCATATAGCAGGGATTCTTAAGTGGCAATGAGCATACATATGAGCAGGAAATCACACGGAGCCTTAACTATTAGATTTTAATATTCTGCATCTGCATTCTGTTTATACTCATCATAAAAGATAACTGGGGAATGAACAGCCCTAGTGTCGGCTACTTTATATCAAGATGGGCACTTGAATACCTTTCAAGAATAAGTAACTAATTGCAGTGTTTGATGAAAATCACAATAAATGTATAGACTGAGGAGGCTGTCAAGAAAAAAACAAAAATTTTGGAGAAATATACATTATGCTGTAAAATTGCTGTGTAATATTGTTAAATTTTAAAGCTTCATTCTCAACATTTAATTTTTGTTAAAATTAGTTTAGTGTCTCTTTAAAAGACTACATTCTGAAAGTTCTGCTGATTTAAAAAAAAAAATCACACTATATAATAACACTGCATCAGGCACAAATTGGGATTAGGGACATTTTATGTTTCCATCCATCCATTATCTATAACGCTTCTCTGTGAGTGGCGAGGTACATACTGCACAGGTCACCAGCGAATCAACTTTTTTCAGTTATGTGACAGCCTCTAAAAAAAGTTTATTTTAATTAAGACAATTACAACTCTTTGATGGCAAAAAACGTTCCAACTTCATCCCAGGTGATCACATGATATAGAAAAAATACATAAAGAAGCCAAATATCCAAGAGTTTGATTTGTGGTTTGTAAATGAAAAGCACTGATCCATCACTGTTTATCAACTCATGCAAGCGAGGAGCAGTTTGACATGAAATCAATAGGAGCAGTAACCTTACAGAGAATATGTTGCACTGCAGCAGGAAGAAATCCACTACAGCTTCAGACCAAACATGTTCCCATTCCACGTCTCATGAACAAGTGTGCAAAACAATCTCACTGTCACTGCTCCATAGTCACACAAGTGAGGAGACGGGGCTAGATTACATAAGGAAATATACGGTAGTATTTGTAGGCTTCAAAACCATTTCTGGCTTTATGCACAGGAGGAAACTTGAGGTAAAGAGAGAGCATTATGAATTCTGTGCTGCACGGTGACACTCATCATATTTCAGATTTACATAAAAGCTGAAGTTAGGCGAAGAAAATGCTAATGTTCTGTCAAGCTGTAAAAAGGGTTATCTTTGGATGAGACTGTTTCTCCCTCTCTTTCTTATGATGGGGGATTTTAAAAACGCAGAGCAGCTCAGTTAAACAGTCCTTGAAATCTGTAGGTCTCATGGGGTGATGAATAGCAATTACACATCACGTGCACTATATGTGGAATCATTTGACTTGATTGAAACAATACACGTCAAATGTTTAGTTGCTGCACTGAGCCAGAGCTCTTATAGACCATCATACCGGACAGCTACGCGTCAAGCGTGGCGCATCCATGTGACTGAGGCAACAACAATCACTGTGGCTCCCTGGAAAATGATCAAATAACGTAACACTGCAGGCAAAATGTTGTGTGTTCCTGCATCATGTGCGCTGTTTCACATTGGGTTTATTTCCCCCCTCTGCTCCAAGTGTCGTCGGTTGCTGCACATCTCGAGGAAGCCAAGAATGATCCAAGGATTTGCGTCCCACACCAGATCAGTCACTTCATCATCTTCATCAATGCAAACAAGCGACTAGAACGAGCCAGTGACAAGTCAGGAGGCTGCGATCAAGTGATGTTTTATGACTGAATGAAAACAGGTCCGGGCTGATCCTGTCCCACCGATAGACAGACCAGCATCCATTTCATTTAGCTGAAAACCCTTAAGTCCAATCTCCAAATCCAAACCCCTCTGATTTCATCTTTAAAAAAACACCATATTCACTGTACATGCTTCAAATAAGTGTCACGAGAAGAAGTGCAGCAGTCGGAGTGTTGGAACTTACCAGTTTGCAGAGTGGGAATCCCCGCTATACATCCCTACTGCAGGTGTCGGTGCGCTGCGCTGCGCTATGTCTCCGGCTCTGGACCCTGATTCACTTGAGCGCTCTCCGGGACAGCCGACTGTCAGCCAAAAACGTGACCAGAATAATTTGCCTCCGTTTTGCCATAAATATTACAGCGGGGGGAGGAGTGAGGGAGGAGAGGGGGTGAGGGAGAGAGAGAGAGAGAAAGAGAGGTGGTGGTGGTGTGTGTGTGTGTGGGGGGCTCCTCCAATCCCACTCCACTCCACGGTTATACACGCACACAGCGCAGCAGCCGCAGAGGCAGTGGCTGCATGTCAGTGCACCCCCCACCCCCACCCCCTGCTCACAAATACAGGTACACTATGATGTCGGGGGGAGGGGGGGTTGGGGGTTGTGTTGTTCCTTTCACCTTTTCCCTTCCTCTTCTCACGCAAAGCTTTTGCGCAGCATCCTTTCGGAGGATGCGCCAACCGCACGCCGGAGCGCAGTCGCTCCGTCCCAGCAGCAGCGACCAATTACGGCGATCCTCTGCAGGCGGAGGGGAGGGGAGGGGAGGAGTGGGTGGGAGGGAGGTGGTGGTGATGGTGGGGTGGAAGGGTGCAATGGAGAAGAGGTTTTTTTGTTGGAAGGGGGAGGAGACAGGGATGCAGGAGGTGGGGGGGAGACTGGTGTGTGTGTGTGTGTGTGTGTGTGTGTGTGTGTTTGTGTGTGTGTGTGTGTGTGTGTTTGTGTGCCTGCGTGTGTGATGGCGAGCCTCTCACAAGGACGACCTGAGATTCCTCAAGGGTGAACTGCTCCTCTGTAGTAATTCAATGAGATTTCCCCCCATACTTCCCCCTTTCTCTCCCTCTCTCAAAACATATGACACACACTTCCCCTGATCTCCCTCAAAGTAAAATGATTGGATTCTGGGCTCAACTTGATGATATCAGTTACCACCCCCCCATCCCCTCACGCACTGTAGAGGAGGATCAGGCTTTTTGGAGTCTTGTGTCTCTTGCTTTGCTGCACACTGAGTGTGTCTGCACCTGCTTCTGTCAGACTCTAAATTTCCATGTGGCGACTCAATCGCCTGATGGAGGATAAACTGTTGAAAGAGCAGATTCATGAGGCTTGACGCCATATTTCACCTGCTGTGATTGTCTCATTGTTCTGTGCATCCTCATCCAGTAAGGACATGTGTGCAGAGATCAAGGTCACTGACTTTAAAATGTAACCTTGAGCGCACAAAGAATATGAGGTCTCTGTCACAGCAGTTCTCAAGCTGAATCACAGATGGTAGTTTTTAGCAAAGGTCTCCTTGAACCTGTTACACCTGCTTCTACAATTTCTGTCTGACCTGAGTATAAGCATGGTGGTATAAATGCTGTTCACACAACCTTGAAGTAAAAACATTTCGTGTTATAAAATGTATATCCTGATCTCGACAATGCATTTTTTTTTTAATTATTGTGATTCAGTCAGGAACACTTTGTCATGAATTACCTATTTGTTGCACAATGCTGATACAGTTATGATTGGCGCTGAAGGCTCCATTCCTTGGATGTTCCCTGGATTAGCCGAGCAGCATGCTAAGATAAAATAGGGAACATGTACAGAACCCCCCGGTTGGCGTAGCAGGCAGGGTACGTTTGTTTAAGATGAATATCGTTTACGACAACCGTGTTTGGACTCGCTGCTAAAAGGTGGAGGCTAGGGTGGTGGAGGCAGGTTGCAGGCAGCAGACGTGGGTGGCAGTGTAGCTGAGCAGGGATCAGTGAGGATGAGGTCGTATTTAAAGGGACCGCTTTGGTGAGAGAATGGGCTGTGATTGGTGATCATTAGCTGACAGCTGAGCACATGACTCCTTGTCCTGCATGAACTAACGCGATGCTTCATTAGCGTGAAAGGTGTGTTATATGTTTAAAGTAAAAGTTTACATTTTTTTAAGAATGCAGATTTGCTTTGTTTACGTCATTTAGATGAGAGGACTAATATCATTGTCCTGACAGTCCAGGAATTGTGCATCTAACAGCCGGCAGCTATTAGCTTAGCATAGGATAATGACTAGAAACACAGGTTGGCCCAGCACAGTCCAACAGCTACAAAATCTGCCTGGCAACACTGCTAAAGTTAAATAAACAACACATTATGTCTTATTGTTTAATCTAATAATGGCTTCCTGAGGTCTAAACTATTTACTGCTTTGGTTTTTTATTTCATTAATCTGTCAGTGTCAGACTGTTTCCCCCTGTTTTGTTCCCATTGCTTTTTAAAGTTTTGGAAGTATTTATTCGCCTGCCTGCCTGCCTGTGTATGAGAACTATAACCTTGCCTTTTCTTATTAAATGTGACATATCTTCTCACCTGCCTTGCCTTGGTCTGCTATTTGGGACTGGTTAACTTCAAGCTTTACATGTGGAGCACAGAAATGTATATAAGGAACTGTAACTTCTTTGATTCTTGGAGAAACAGACTTGGACAGTCTGACTTCCCAGATTTCAGCAGCTTTTTTTTTTGCCCCGTCAACCCACTTCACCCTCTCAGCACCTTATTTTCTACACACCACCTTTTCCTTTAACTGCACCACACGTTTTACAGGACACCGAGGCCCCCCCGCTAGCCTGCAGCCACCTTTTATTCCTCTACAAACATGAAAACACTGTGAGTTGCCCTTGCTACCGATCTTCATCTCTTGTGAGAACAGTTGCAAATGCTAAGCTAGTCAGTGACCAGGAGCATCTGCTATACACCCACATACCATATGTCTGTGACACTCATGCAAGCAAAAATAGAGAAAAACATCTAAACAAGCACACAAAATACCAGAAAGCAAATCAAAACACACATGGAGATAACGTCCACAGACAGAAGCCTCAATATGAGACATGTGCACACGCTCAAACGCACAAAATATTCAGTCAGTATATATATACTAAGACATACTCTGGTTTATAAAGCAAATACAAGATCCCCGTCGGTGTAATCTATAGGAAAATATCATCCATCATGACTTTCAGCACACTATCGTAAATATTGTATCACTGCCTTGTGTACTCCGCCATCACCTCATCTATTTCACTGATTTCCCATATTTCTTAAAATGCCTCACAGGAAGGAAGGAGCCTACACTTGCCTCGTGCAGCTGTGGTGTGTAAGTAGCAGCAGCTACAGTAGAGCACGAGTAACCCAACATGTGACTGGGCGGATGGAGCTTCACTGTACGTACAGCTCCTTCTTCTGCTGAGGATTCTGTTCCACTATGGTTGTTAGATGAAAGTCAACACTGCCAAGGCAAAAAATAAATGCCCCATTGATTTTAAGAAGTGAGTTCAAACTGTGACATTTTTATCAGATGTGTCAGTGAAAAGTTTCACTGTGTCAGAAACCCAGGTTGTCTACATTTGTCAAATTATCCACAAGGAGGAGAAAGACCGCCCATCCAACAAAGAGATGCTTGTAAATTGTGTCTTTAATGTGCAAAGCAAAATCATAAAGTATTGGGGCAACTAAAAGGGAATTTATTTTAAATTTTTTACAAGAATACAGTAGTAACATTACCAGGATAAAATTATAATTTAAGGGTATACGTAACTTGTATTTTAGTATACGTTTCACAAATAATGAAATACGTGATTTTGGCTTATCAGCATCACATTATCCTCAGTGTAAGGATTTTGAAAAGATTGTGAAAGAAACTGAGTTTATTCTGCAGATGACACCACACAGTCTTGGAAGAAGTTGCCTTTGTAATGGAGAAGGAAATGTTTGGTAGTGGTCGACTGCGGAGTTATCTTGGTTAAATCTTCACTTGACAAAACCCCTGATCTTAGAATGTTTTTCTGTGACCAAGAATGTACAGTGACCTCCCAGTTCCATGCCTGGAGAGATTTTCCCATCAGGCATCAATAAAGCATCACATCAATCAGATTTGTGGCTTTATTTCTTTTCTTCTTCTCTACACTTTGTATATGACCATTTGTGGTCTCATTTTCAGAACAATGTAGACATGGCACACTTATTGGAGTGATAGTATGCATTGGCCTGTGTGTTTACTGTACTCTCTGCAGTCGGGGTTTTGAGTGCCTCCCTGTGTCCTGTCTACCAGCAGCCCCGGTGGTGAGGGGGTCCGTGTCTCTGTCTGTTTGGTGCAGCATCAAAGAACCTCTGGCAAACCAGAACACAAGTCAGGACCTGAGGCTCAGCCTGGTGTTGGACATGCTGACCGATCAGTTGCACGATTAGATGTACCTGTACCCTGAACTAACCCTTGAAAAACACTGACAAAGGTATATTAATTTTAGGAACGATAAAAATAAGAGTGCTTTACAGATTCAGGTAAGAAAAATCACTGAGAAAATCGACATAGAAAGATCAAAATAGAAAGAAGCAGACAGATTATCTGTCATGCTGCACATAAGCACAACAGTGACTTCAGCTAAGCCTAAATGCTCACATTTATAATGCTAGCATGTTGGTGTTTAGCAGGTGTAATGTCTTACATCTCAATTAGCTGTATCTGCATTATACTGATATGTAAAGAACAGCTAAAGCTTGAGCTGAAGATTAAAAAGACCACTTCCACGCACTTTATTCAGTTAGTCAATACAAAAGCCGAAAAGAAAACATGACAAGGTCATATGTTTACCTGTCAACAAATCAATTAATGTCAACGCATCCCACTATAACAAAGACATGAACCTAAGTTCTGACCTGGGTCCTGATTTTCAGGTGTAAAAACATCTTGAAACTTTAATCATGAGAACCGACTGGTTGGATTTTGCAAAGTTGAATATGTCTAGTTAACTGTCTGGTCCCAAACCTACACATACAGTAACTACTTCCTGTTTATATTCTATATGAGAGCTTCAACACAGTAGCTGAGTATCAACTTTATCCATTATTTCCTTTTAAAAATACAAAGAACTTGAACCAAAGACTAGTGCTGCTGCCCCCTAGTTTAATAGCCACCTTTATTTTCCCAATCTGAATTCAAAGCTCCTTGATTACGATGTGTTTTAAACATATTGAGGATAAAATTTGGAATATTTCTAAGCACAGATTAATAATCATACCCTCTTGAATCTGACCGAAACTGCTTTGGAAACATCCACGTATACAAATAAATCTTGACATTTGTGGGATACAAAGATGACCAATAAAGAGAGTTGAAGAGAGAAAGAAGGCAAGGAAAGAGAGAGAGTGGAGGAAGACAAAAGACAATGCAGCAGCTGTTAGATATGAGTCCAGCCAATTAAAATCCTGCATTATGGAGGAGGTGAAACAAATGTACCTTTCACCAATATAAAGAAGGGGAAGCGGGGCAGCTCTCCAAATGCCAAATGTGAAGTGTATTTGCGTAAGAAGGCGAGTAGTTTTCTTTACCCTCTCATTAGTGAACTCAGGCAGTAGCTCCGGACATGCACAGTGGGTCTGATATTGACTCTGTCACCATGACTGTATGACCCACAGTGGTTGGCCACCTTTAGCTGGTATTTGGTAGAGGCTGTAAACCATAATTTTCTCGATGCAGTATGCCCACTGTGGGTCCGCCGGCTGCTGCTGTTCAAATAAGTCTAATGGGCTGTGAAATTAGTTTTATCTCTGCACACAATATGGCTAGAGAACAATTCTGGACTATCAAGTCTCCCTAAAGGCTAGGCTCGGAAAATGTATTTTCATTTTAAATTACATACAGTGCACCCATTACGAAAACACTCACATTTACATACACCATTCTTTAGTAAAGCAGTAACACATTTTGGCCAGCATGAGTACGCTCCAATAAGAGAGAGCAGGCACAAGTGTCTGTTTGGGTTCACCTGCACGACTGTATGCATTCACCTGTGCTTCTGCTGTCAAGACAGTCAGTCAAGACATTTCTGGTTTGATTAAACCACAAAGGGACTGCATGATGGATGGAAGATGAGATGAGAAGTGACCCGTCACTTCACCAACTCCTCCCCTTTCCACCCACAACCTCTTCCTACCTGACCCTTGCCCGTGTGGTCGGCTCTCCCTGGGCGGTGTCTGACATCCCTGGTCCTGTCTCCTGCCAAGCTCCCCCATGTACAAGCCTGTCACTTCCCTCCCATCCCCACTCAGCCGTACGCATGACTTCTCTAGCACAGCAGCAGCAGGGCCTCCCGCACCCCACATGCATGCACAAATGTCATCATTCTCAACAATGACTCTACCACTACAAACTGATAGCTTTTCTTTTTATTTGAAAACCTGGGCCTCAGGGTACCGTTTGATTGAGAATGAAGATATTACTTGAAGCTCGCCACAGATGATATGCTGAATACGAGCGATGGAGCCCTGGAGCCCACTAATCCAAACTGATACACCTTACAGACGGCTTCCATACATCCATCAACAGAGACAAGGAGGGAATAATCTTCTGTCTCACCTTGTGGTCTGTTTCCATCTTCACTAAATGACGATTTATCTGCATCACTGTCATCCCTTTCTCTCAGCGTGTTTAAGGCTTCATCCATACTCTTTCAAAAAAAAATGTTTGGTTTTATTCCCCATCCTTACAAACACACACAAAAACCTATATCACATGGCTTTAAAACTCAGTAGTGTGGACGCCAGGCGCACTTGTAGCTGGGTAGATGCATTTTTTAAATGAAAACATACCAATGTGGATGAACAGCCTCAATAAAGTTGTTGTAAACTGGTGATTGTCCGTTACAGAAATCACTCTAGACACATTTCAGTGAATCAATAGACAATTACTTAGGAAAACTGTGGTGGTCACATGAAGTCAGTAAGTATGCACAAGACCAGAAAAGTAATTTGGGTAATGATCCTTCAGGTCCGGAGCAATGGCACAGTTTGAGTCATTAAGGGAATGAATTGTTAAATTGAAGATGGTGATTTTAGATAAGTGAAGCAGAATGAAAAACTGAGGGCAAACTTTACTTATTGAAAATCAAAGCTGAGATGTGAGCTCGAAGCTTCAGCAGGAGCTCAGCCGACAAATACGTCTGCAGCTCAGGCCAGCGGCTAAGTGGGGTCAGAGGTCAGTAGATAGAGATCTGCACCATCTCTGAGAAAGCAGGCCTGCTAGCTGCCCTGAGAGGCTACAGAGTAAAGTGTAAAGAGTGTGATACCACTTAGCTCAGTAGCTAAATCCTGCTGAATTGCAGCAGATTGTAGATTGATTCCTTCTTTGAGAGCTTACTATAAACAACTTATTGGTTGTTGTAAGTGTCTCTGATTGAAAGGGTTGCTGCATGAAAACTTCCATCTGGGGCTCATGCCACAGGGAGAAACCTTTTTCTTTTTTCAGATATGAACCTTTGCCTTTTACATATGAGGAACGTAAAGCAGGAGGTTTTCTGAATCAGATGCTTTCACAACAACAGGAAACATCCCGGAATAATCAGGCGAGGGGTTGTGCCTGAGTAGTAATGGTGTACAGATCGATACTTGATATCCATACGTTTGAGCTCAAATGTGTCTGCCCTAGGTTTGATTCTCAAAAGATTGATTTTCACATGCAACACTAATTTGGGTACTTGCCAGTTGGATGGAACTACTTTTTACTGTCAGTAATGCAAATAACTAGGGCTCTATGAATGAACCACACACACAAACTCCAAGGCATGTTGATGTCATGATGAGGCAGGACATGACATTTAAATTCAGCTGCAGAAATCAGCTACACATTGCCCCTGGCATCGGCCTTTATTGCCAAAACCCCTCGAATCTTGTGTATCTTTCCAGGATGACATCTTCGTTGCTGTCTTCTACAAATATTTTCATTCTGAAATATTTGTCTTCTTCCAGTTGTCACCTCAGTCAAGTGTTAAAATGATCAATAGTATGCCCACTCACTTGCTGTGAATTTTCCATAAAGCTCCTCATGTATTCTCACATGGGCTCACATTTTTAGACATTTTACAATGGGGCTGGCAGGAAAAGCACTCAGACATTTGCGTTCTCAAAACTACCCCTTTGGACAATCAGAAAAATGGTTCACTTCAGTACATGTCTTAAAGCAGCTATAGATACCCAGGTTCATTTAGTCAACATGTTACACCACACTATCAGGAATACATCTTGTCTGTGTCGCACAAGTTTCAGCGAGCAGGAAGGGCCTCACACGATTCTGTCTCATTTCCATCTCCCCCCTCTCTTCTGCAATAGCTACTTTTCCAC
Organism: Paralichthys olivaceus; assembly: GCF_024713975.1. Classification (NCBI taxonomy): domain Eukaryota; kingdom Metazoa; phylum Chordata; class Actinopteri; order Pleuronectiformes; family Paralichthyidae; genus Paralichthys; species Paralichthys olivaceus. The sequence goes on from NC_091094.1 coordinate 17,053,940, forward strand.
CACTCTCTGCTTCCTAGTCAGCTGCAAAATTACAGATTACAGATTTGCTAACAGTCAAGAGAGGGAAGTGGATGCCTGGAGGGAAAAAAGATTGAAGAAAAGTGGCACAAGATAGGAAGGGGAGAGTATTGGCTGTACAGAGACCTGAAAACTAAAAACTAAAAATCTTGGGCCATCAGTAGTTTGAGCATAAGCAGAAATACAGAGCATGGTCAGCTGAATGACAGTAAGGAGAGATGAGAAATGGCATATGCTAATTTAGGATCATGCGCCTCAGACATCCCATGAGAGCCTTTTAATAGGACTCAGGCATTGTGACACTCAGGTGGCCCGTGCTCATCACCGCCATAATGAAGAGAATATGCTAATAGCTGACTCATCTGCTGGAGGAAAAATTTAAGAAAGTAAACAACACTGTCATCACTCTCTGTCTCCTCTCCTGACTGTCTCCATCATGAACATAAACAAAGTGTTGAAATAGCAGAAAGAGAGAGACGGAGACAGAGAGAGAAAGAGAGAGAGGTGCTGCATGATATTAGCAATAAGTTGTTTCATGAAAAATCTTGTGCAACTAACCTCAGAGTAAATTGGCCATAGTCTAATGATGATTTTGCCTCTGGGGGCAACGACCAATATTTTGGGGCTACCGGTACAGTGGAAATCTGAGTCAAGGCTCCATCCATTCACCGTTCACTGTTTACAGTCTGGCTGGTTTCTTTTATCACACGAGTCAAACAATTCTTAACACAAACTAATACTTTTTGTAAGTGTTTACGGTCCAGACGACATTATTACAGTAATTGCTGTCTGTCTTTGAATGTTTAGGCACAGGTAACCAACGCATGCTCAAACATGATTGGTCAAACTAGAAACCAGAAAGCTTCTGGCTGAATCTTGAGATCAATGCATGGCTAATGGCTCTCAGACTTTCAATTTACATCTATAATGATCTCCTCAGATCTTAAACAGTTTTTGAAACTCCTCATTAAGCTCAAATTTTCTATGAATAAAACTCTGATAATAAAGTCAATAAAATATGAAGTGAGCCGAGACGTGATGGAGTATAACACCCATTTCTAATTGAAAGTGCTTTGTGTGAAAGTGCTCAGCACATCCAGAGCCCAAATGCTCGGATCAATAGACTGAATAAATGCTTCAACTCGCACAACTTTGAGAGCTTACACTGAGAAGACAGAGAAAACTCTTGATGCCCCGTCATCACTCTCAAACTCCAGGAGATGAAATACATAAACCTTAGGGTCAAAGCATTGAGGGGAATGTGCTGTGAACAGCACACACAAGCTTTACATTAATCCTGCAGTTCTTCTTTTTTCCTCACACAAAAGTGTGTATTGATGAACAAGTGTATATATATATATACCTCAACAGGACCCACGCATGAATGGCTCCTGTGTTTTGCTTGATGAGCAAAATGTGCGAGCAAGTGATACGGATCATATGCTTATATGGCTGAGGGGGTAAAGTGAGAGTGAGCACATTTCTAGCATGTTTCATTGCTATAGCAACAGCCTTTGTACTTGTGGAGGGGAGTGGGTGGCAGGAGAAAAAAAAAGAGCAAGAGTGAGAAGAGTGATGGGAGAGAGAGAGAGAGAGAGAGAGACTTTGGCTCGCTCCTCTCTCTTGGTTCTACCAATCGAGCTCTCTGCCAACCCCAGGACCCGGGGGCTTTAAACAGTCAAGGTCACTGAAGAGGAAAAATGAACAACTCTTGAACGTGTTCCTTCATATACCCTGCATCCGAGTGGGGAGGAAAAGCAGTTCTGTCTCACACAGACAGAGGGAGCCACCATTGTACTCAGAGCATGTTCATGATTGTCCTCCGCAAGACCCACTACTTACCAGCAGAAGGCTGAGAGAGGATGGGATGTACCCTTGAAGGGTCATGGATAAAAATGAGGGGGATTTAATCCTATTGTACTTCATTTGGGGGGCTAACACTTTTAGATTTATAGAAAGAACAATATAACCTGATATAATATCCATCTTTTTGTATTTTAAAATATCAGATTTACAGCTCTGAACATGCCTCGTATTTTGTATGCAAAGACTCATAATCTCAATAATATTCCACCCCAAGTTCAATTTTTATACTGACAGTGTTGCTTTTATGGTGGGAATTACAACAAAATGGATATGGCCTATATCGTAGTGCATGCATGGATGCAGTGAGGCGGGCACTTAGTCCATATTAATTTACAATTCAGTTGTACCCCACATTCAGAGACACATTAGCATAGGTCTGTGAAGGACAACCCTGAGTCACGGACTCAGAGTATGTCTCTGTGTCAGTGTATTTAGCGAGAGAGCCCCCAGGAGCCCCCAATGTAGCAGAGTGAATATCAAATTAGATAAGGTTATTAAAGCTCCCTGTCTCATAAAGACACAAGTTTTACAATCTGTCTTATGAGCACCCCCCCCCCCCCCCACACACACACACACTTACAGCCACTGTCCTCATATGTCCTTTCAAAGACTTGCAGGACTGCTCTAAAAGGCTTTGGTGCTTTGTGTAAAGCTGACTGGTTATGGCTACTGAATCAGTGACGGCTGCTATTTTTAGGATGTGCAATATATCTCCAACACATGAGTCAAGATGAAAAACACACACACACACACACACACACACACACACACACACACACACACTAAGGGTAAACCAGGCAACAGAGTTTGTAAGAAACATACATATGTCTTTAGGAGCAATTAGAGATATATTTCCATGTTATGTTTGGACTGAAACTGAACAGTGAAATGTTGCATTTTCAAAAATTGCTGAAGTTATATCAAGTTCATCAGATGATCGAGTCAAAACAACAGTTCATTACATTAGTAGGTCTGGATGATGAAGCGAAAAAGTGCTTCACATCCTATACAGGTACTGTTAAACTCCATGCTGTGGTACCACAGGGTGCTGACGATTTGTAATGAAGCGTTCAAGTGTATTTATTCCCAAAACAGAATGTATTTATAGAGACTTAACTGTCTCAAAATTAATATATCTAATTTACCAATATCAGGCTGCAATTACAGTATGGTGTACGGATAAAACTATTGTGAACTTATGGTCCGGGGTTGTTTTTATGGGAAATCGAAATCCTAATGCTACTAATTTGTAGTTGAAAGTAGAGTACAATTGTAAGGAAAATATTGTGCGTTATTCAGCTACATTTATTAGGAAACAAAATCAAATCAAAACTTTAACCAAAAATATATGACCAGGTTCAAAAAACATGAAGCATTGTTTTAAATCACACTAAAATTCAAACAGCTTGATATGTAGGTCAACATTACACTTTGAACGGTGTTATTCTGTGCTTTTGTTCTCAATAGCTAAAGTCTGCGAGTAAATTATTCAAATGTTTCTTCCACGACTGGTAACAGCATACACTTTTCATCCAGCTTAACAGTTTGGGTAAGGTACTCTCCTCTTAGCATGACAACAATGCACACAAAAAAGAACTGGAATAGACCTGAATCCTGTCACACTCATTTAGATGAAGTAGAATGGGAAATACCAACCAGGCCACATTGCCCATCCGTGGCCATTATCACTAATGCTCCTGTGGCCGAATGACAGTAAAACCCTGCAGCCAGGTTCTAAGATCTGGTGGAGAGCCATCTCAGAGGACTGTTGTACAAACCACAGGATAAGTGTTAGAATTTAAAAGTTTAATTTAATCTTTAACCAAATTCCACACGGAGAACCTGAATATAAAACAACACCAGCTTTCAAATAAAGTACCAGCATTATTTCAAAAAGTGTGAGTTGGGGTAGTTTAGTGTGACACTGCAGCAGTTTGCCCTGTGGCCTGTCTTTGCTCATCACCTGAGCCATTTGAGCCGTTCCCATCTGTTTATCTTTACATCCACAGACACTGTCAGCACAATGTGATCCTGTCCTAAACACAGTGTGCATGATTTGTTAAAGCTGTCATAGAGGCGGCCAACACGACTCTACAGCACAATAAGGTACTGACTGAGCTACCTGTCTGAAATGAAGACAGGTGGAGGAAGAGGAAGAGGAGGGCAGGTTGTCGAGGAAGCTGTTTGAGGCCTGTTGAAGTATGATGAAGTGGATATGGTGTCAGTGTGTGTCCAACCAGGGGAAATCAAGTGAGGGCAGAGAGCGTGGAAAAACCCAAGGGAGGAGGACTCATGACCAACAAGCAGAAAATCCTCTCAGTATTTGCAGATTAAATTAGAACATCTATATCAGTCACACACACACACACACATGCTGGTACAGATACATGTACCAAGTATCTTATCTCTGATTCTTCTCCATGTATGTCATGAATTTTCATAACTGGGAACATTCCATTCTTTGTAAGCACTTAACATCAAGAAAGATAATGAAATAATCTAAATAAAACAGAGACGTTATCGTTAGTTCTCATTGTCATAATCAAACAGATTTACCAGCTTCAAAATAACCATGTGTTTATAAAGAACACACCAACTTTATTTTTATTAAAACATTTGGTTTATTAGAAATGCTTATTAAAAAGTTTCATAATACTAATAATACTATAGAGACAAAATGATTTGCACCACACAAAAACACGATTCCATCTCCAATAAACAGTATAAAAATACATTTAAAAATAGCACCTTTTCTCTGGCAGGTAAACATGCAGCTTCAGCTTCCCCCCAAATAATAAAACCATTATGTACAAAGAAATCCTAAGAATATTGTGCTTGATTCTTCATATTTAATACAAATGATAAAACTTTATCCAGCGTAATAATCCAGTATATTCATGCTTGAATAGTTGTAATTGTGTGGAGAAGTGAAGGGAGTTATTCCTGACATTAGAGGTTCTGAAGTTTCTGCCCTGATTAAATTAGATGACTTAAAGTTAGAGCTCTCTCAAGGAGTGGGGAGCATCTGGTTGGATTAATTAATTTTTCTATCTGAGTCTATCTGATAAGTCATACTCTGTTGTGTGTGTGTGATGCTATGGGCTGAAGTGAGGTGCTTCTGCTCGAGGTAACTTCCTGAGTTTTCTTTTCTCGCCACAGTCGCCAATGTTTGCTTGTTGTGCAGACTGTTAAGTTTCTCCACAATTTTTAGGGTCTTTACTTAGTACAGTATGTCAAGTGCCTTGAGATAATGTATGTTGTGATTTAATAAGATTGAATTGTATAAAACATTTAGTTATTTATTCATTTATTATTGTCGGCAGGATTACACTAAACCTACTGAAGACATTTCTACTGAACTTGGTGGAATGAGTTTATAAGCATCTTCAATAATATCTGAATAAACATTGAGGTATGCACTGTGCTGAGTGTATTCTAGTTTGTACATAGATTTTTCTGCAGTTTTAACCTGTAACATTTCAGGTTCTTGTTCTTTAAATAACCTTTATTTAACCTTGTGGAAATATAATAAATATATGAACTTTTTGGTTGTGAATCAACTCTGCATGAATTCATCATTTTTTCTGTTATTTTTTCATTCCTTATTGTCTTTGTCTTTAGAGCCATTAGCTTACCTTACTGATATAGCATTGAAATACCATGATTAAATAGGAGGTGACTCCTGTGTTTGTATGTTGAGAAACATTAAAAACATTAATTTAATGAGGGGAAAAACACACAACTCAGCCCACGTTGCTACAGTAAATATAATAATTACAACAGACACAACATCCTTATTAACAACCAGTTCGATAAGTTCATAAAAGGTGTAGCTTGTCATTTAATATAATTTCCTGTTTGATGTATTTCATTAAGTGTAGCTTAAGTGTCTACTTGTGTTCCTCTTTGCTAACATAGCTTTCATGTGTTTGACTGCAATTATGGTTATTTTAGACTTTCTCCTTCCTTCCCGACACATGAATTCAGGCAACAGCTCTGAAGATCATGATTACAAAGATGGCAACACAGCTGAGTCATAGCAAGTTGAATTCTAATTAGCAGTATCTGTCAGCGTTAATGGAGCTCTGATCATCACCCACTTTATTAGGGATTTTTTAAGGTGACAAGAAGCACTAAGAGAAAATAGAGTGCAGATTGCTGCAGCTTTTCTCAATGACTCAAATCATTAGGACACAAACTGAACACAAGAAACAAATAAATACCAAACAATTGAAGAATGAGTTCAGATTATTTTCCAATGTAACGTCTTTGGTTTCATTTAAGAGGGAAGGAGAGGGTGGAAACAGTAATATTGTTTTAAGAATGTTCATTTATTGTTTTACCAAATTCTAGTTTTTATTATTACAATTGCTGTTCATGTGTGACGCAGAAATTAAAAACAGGAATAATGGGGTCGCCTTTCTCTGGCCTGGTTATTTTGGGGGTGAGGGACTGAAAAATTGGGAACCCCTGATGTTAACACCTAATTACTGAACAACACAACAAACTACAACCTCAAAGATGAGCACCATGAGATTTACCAAACTGGTTTTTACAAAGAAACATTGGATTGAAGTGTAAAAGGTCAGTCAGGTGATCAGTCTTCTCCATGTCTGCATGCACATGTGCAATATGAAACTAAAGCAATGAAGTACGTCAATACTGTGGTATAGGTTAATCAGGGATTAAAATAATTATAATATTCAGTGTGCAAATATTAAAAATCTTTTACAACTACACAAAATAAGGATACATTTTTAAAACCTAATAAACACTGTATTGCATAGTTTGGAGAAAATAAACTGAGGAGGCTCTCTGGTCTCTCCTCTCCACCCAGGCTGAAGTTTGGTTGGGTTTAAAGACACAATAAATAAACAAAAACAAATCTTGACCATTGGCATTGGACAAAATAATGATCTATAAAAGACATATAAAGCTATATAGACATTCCTGCAGCTGAGGGAGAAGTGGCCACAATCATCGTGCTGTCTTCAAGGGACGAGGACCTGCCCAACACATCATTTGTTAGAATGCATACATTCAGTACCTGACAGAAACTAGAGTGAGTGTGTTTACCTTCAGTCTCCCCAAGACAGGCCTGTTCACAGTCCTCCGGGTGGAGGAAGCGGTTGTCGTTTCCTTCACAGCCGCTGTAGATGAAGGGCCTGCAGGCCTGAGTCTTATGGTTAAAGTACCAGCGCAGAGTGTATCGTCCACAGTTCCCCTCATCCATGGGCAGCTGACATAGTTCTGCTGGAGCTGCATAACACACACACACTTAAAAAGTATTCACACCTAAAAGGTATGCACAATGAGGAGAGGGAAGGCCAGGCAAAAATGAGCAGAAGCAGAGAGGCAAAAGGAAGCAGAAGAGGACCAAAGACAAGCACTCATAACCACTAAGATCAAAACTCAATCAAAAACCTTTTTATTCATTTTACATTTTTAAATGCAAAGGAAGATATCACCATTGAAAGATTTGTTGTAGTATAAACAAATATGCCTCTAAAGCTGTTTTCAGACATGAAGTCTGGAGGATATCTGCAGAATTGGGTCCAGACGTTCTCTGGAGTTTCCCTGTCACACAAGGCAGTAGAAAATTCTCTGTTCAGACGTGTTCACAACAACACCTGGCAGGCAGAGGAAGGACTTTTTAATTCCGCTGCAGAGATCACGTGTGTATTTTTATAGCACCTTGACACTAGCGTCAGCTCTCATCACCAAAAGCTCTCTTGACATCTTCGTCTGTGTCTTCTACCTGTATGGCTCCACTTTTCCATCCTGAGATATTGGAATATGTTTTTTTGAAATTTCATTTTTGCATCTGGCGTGTGAGAAAGTCTGGAGCCTCTCACTTGCATGTTGGTGTTCTTACATACACCCCCTCTAGAGAATATCAGCAGTTCAGTGCATGTCTGAAAGCAGCTTAAATCAACAGCAGGGCAGCCTAAGACACACAGACAGGGCCAGACACCAGGCGAGCAGAGATCAACCATAATTCCATCCAAAACTGAGATGACGGCACATGAGCTGGTTTACCTTCCCCTGTGACTCTCCTCTTGGCCCTGACTGATTTGGACTGTTTGACTGGTTTCTGACCAGCAGCCACTGCTGTTTGTTTGTCAGCACTGGCTGATTTGTTTGGTTCAACTTTGACTGTTTTCTCTGATTCCTTTTTGACAGCCTCACCTGTCGACACACACGCACACACACACACACACACACACACACACACACACACACACACACACACACACACACACACACACACACACACACACACACACACACAGAGAAACAGTGTAGACACATTCAGCAGAAACATACAAAAGAGAACGAAACATTAATGTGATGATACAGTCAGAAAGTGATGCTGTAAGGTCACGGGCTCAGGGTGGTGTGTGTGCTTGCAGCTGACATGTTTTCATAATGTCATGAAATGAGCACAAAGTGAAACACAGACACTAATTAGCAGACGTGCTCTTCCAGCACAAATTGTATTATGAGCCAATTGAATAAACCAAATACAATTTGACACGCCAGTCTCTGTTGAGCACGTGAAACAGATTTGTTGCTAAAGTGTAAAGAGACATCACAGTATTTCACAACCTCCTTCATCTTATATTTTGTCTATTGTGGGCGGCTGTGGCTCAAGAGGTAGAGGGGTAGCTCAGGGTGTTGGAAAGCGCTAATTAACTACATGATGACATTGGACATAGCATGAAACACACAGTACCATCGCTCTGATTGGCAGGGGGTTCGAAGTAGAGCAGTTCATCCATGGGGTCGTCGTAGGCCTCGATGGAGTAAATGTGCTCGTAGTCCGGGTCGTTGGTATTCACCACTACACGCAGCTCACGACCTGAAAGAAGAGCAGTGCCACATGGGTCAGAGATTCTTCACCTCAACCTGCCAACCGCCAAGCTTCAGACGGAGGGAAGGATCCCAACCACATCAACGCAAGAAGCTCCAAAATACATCTACACAACCTGTGTATAACTGTCCGAGTATAACCAGAGATAAAGAACATGTGAGGCATCAGTCGCAAACATAACAACACAAATGGAGTACTCTGTTTTCTTGTTGAGAAAACCACCCAGTATTCAGAGGTCTCCAGCAACACCAGCATAATCTTGTTTGTTAGAGACACAGACAAACAGAGCGAGTCCGAGAAGCAGAGCGATGGACGGACACACTCACCCTCCTGACCCTTTAGGACCAGTTGTGGCTCGGGTGCAGGCCGAGCCCTGACGGCGGGCTTTGACCGTAGGTCCGGGCCTGAACCTGAGAGAGCCAGATAAGGACAAGGAGGAGTGAACGGGGACACCAAGGGAGTGGAGACAGAACTCAGGGAGCGAGGGAGACCAGGTGAGTGTTACACAGGAGAGAGAAGAGGGAGGTCGGAAAGGCAAAAAGAAAGGACAGAACATCCTGAAGGTAAAACCTTTGGACACGTGAGCCAACAACAGCCCCAGATGCACCACACAAATCATTCCCCCGCTGAACACTGAAACATACACACCTGCTAAAAGGAATTACAAAGTTTTTGCAAGACTGGTCAACATGAGGTTATCTTCCAAAAACTTGTGGTAATTCTTTAAGGACTCAAGCTGCTGATTTATGGACTTGTGTCGCACTCGAGTCAAAAATGTTTTGACTTGAGTCCATAAACCAGTACTCTGTGCCTCATTATGTAACATTCAGAAATTTCACGAGTAATCATCAGAGGCAAATCATTGTCGCTGCATATTTGTGGACAACCTACCTCATCATCATTGAAGTCATAACTTATCTAACTGTTGCTTCATCACATTAAAGTCTTACAGTGATTCGCATTAGTTCAAACGTCAGGGAAAGTTCACATTCATTTACATATACAATTTCTATCTGCCAAGGAACTTGTTTTCACCCCAGTCTGTTTGTTTGCAGGATTATGCAACAGATTTTTGACGGAATTGGCTGGATGGTGGAACATGGGCCAAGAAAGATGATGAGTTTCCTGATATTTCCCAGGGAATAATTAATAGATCTTAATGAAAAAAAATTGGGAGCGAATATTTCGGTGTGGGCAATTCAGTGCATATGGATTCAATTTAAGGGGGCCGTTGGACATTGGAAGAGGTATGCACTCTACTCTAGTTGTGAATACATTTAATTGAATCAAGCCTGTAAATTACATTAGGATTTATCCACATAAATCATGCTCTATAGTGAGAGGCTTTTATCTTTGAAACATTGAAACCATGAAAATAAAAATGTCTCTATTAATATAAACTATAAATTATTAATTAAAATGACAAAGACTTTAAATACATCACTGTAAATTGCAACAAATTCAAAAAGACAGAATTAGAAACATCACACAAACCCACACAGCAGCAGATATTTCAATTTTCAGATTGTATTAATATGATTCTGGAAAAGAACCTGGACTGGGAATGTGTTTCATACTGTTGTGTTCTGTTGTTTAAACAAATGCAAACAGACATGAATTCCCTTGATTGTCTTTGTGTGCATTTGTGTGTTTAAGTGATCGGGCCACATTTGCAAAACGAGGGCAAATGCACTTCCGTCTTTTTAAAAATGTATTATTAAAAGAGAGTGACAGACTCTGCAGCAGCATATGTGATACAGTATGCCGCTGTGACTCATGCTAAATCACAGCCCTTCTGTCCACATTCTTCTCCGCTGCTGCAGTCGAACGGCTCACTCACCTCCGCACGCTGAGGATCAGACAGATGGACAGGAAGGCAGCAGAAAGAGAGGGAATAATAAAGGTCAGTTTTAAATGAAATGTCATCGCTGTATTTCTCTACGCATTTATTTAAATTACACTTTCATAGAGTTGAGCTAAGGCTGTGACTCATATGCTGTGATTACCATCTGAAGTTCAATGAGGGGACAACACTTTTAGAAATTAGCGATGCAGGCTGCGTGAAAGACTCACCACAGTGCTGACTCATCTCGGAGCGAACATAATCTCTGATCTCATGCTCCTGAATTCAAAATAAAGAGGGAAAACATGACAAAACACAATCCCAACATCAACTCATGTGTACGTGTGTGTATGTGTGTGTGTGTTTGTATGTAACAACGTCTTTGTGCCCCACGGCAAGGATCAAGCACTGACCGTCATGCCTGGCTCTCCTCTATCTCCCTTGGCTCCATCTGGCCCCATCTCTCCCTGCAACATGGACAGGTATCAGGGCACACGTGACCCACAGAGAGGCTTGTCACACATTAAATCATTAAACTGAGACTAGATGCAGCTCAAGAACTAAATGCAAAGTCAAAGTGAATGGTTAAATCTAAAATAGTGACTCCTACAGACACATAAAAAAAATTGCTATGTCTGGTTTAATGACCTGTGTCCTCAAACAGCTTTCACAATATGTGGTTGTCATTTTAAATAACTAGTTTTCTGTGCGTACAAATGTAACTGTCAGAGCGACAAAGCCATTTGCTGAGGGGATCACGAGAGCAGGGAAATCCAGCCTCCCTGAGAAAACTGCGTTTGGCAGGTCATGAAATGAGAAACTCAGAGCTGTCACTGTAATGGTTTTAAGATTTTTTTTGTAATAGAAATCTCCTGACCTCAGCATTAGTTCCTTTCCGAGGACGATGGAAACAATCATACAGAAGGAGACAATGTGGCACTAACCTGCTCTCCTCTCTCCCCCGAGATACCTGGGGTACCACGTGGACCCACCATGGAGGGGCCGACTGGTCCTCTCTCTCCCTGACACACACAAAATAAACAACGAACAATTACGAGTAAATAAAAAAAATGAAACAGTGAACAAAAGGCTCTCACACAAAAACAACAATAAAGGTCCATGCATATATAGTGTCTGGACATGTGGTGTTCACTTGCAAAGACTAACGAAAGTTAATTTTACCAATTTTGCAAGACTTTTGTACAGTCATAATGCAGTTCTGTTACATGGCAATGATGTCTTAAATATACTAGATATAAGTAGTATGTAACAACTTTATTTTTTCTACTGAGCACATGCAGTACCTATGATGAACTGAAAAGTAGAAATATCTGCAGAAGCTGTACATGGAGTATTCTTTCAATAACAGCTTATTAATTATTATACAGTATTTCTCTTATACAATGTATCATTATATATTTACAGTTTTTTTCTGTTTATCTTTGTTAATGTTTTAGTCTTGCGGCTGCCGCAGGAGGACTCAACCCTCTATAATGCATGGATCATTATAAGTTGATGAAAAAAGGCATTTATAGAGAACTGATATCATGAGTGTGTGAAATGTGATGTAGTGTGATTGAATCTACGGGGACTGTTGGCCTTTGGTGGAAGTATGCGCTCTACTGAGTAGCATTCTTATTTAAGTTACTTCTTCCATTCCACTGCATAAGAAGAACATACTGTATGCTCTGCCTGCTTCTCACAATGTACAACAGAAAAATACTGGTTTCATTAAGTTATAGATTTAGACTGAATCAAATATGTCTGACAAAAGATGCCTTGATCACAAAGAGTGGATAAGGTCCTGCTCTCCTGTCACCTACTGTCTCCAATCAAAACCATCAGACAGGTGAAGAAGAAAGAAGAGAACAAGCTCAAAGGAAATGAAAAGGTCTGTATTCTGTTTATATCAGTCTCATCATACTTTAATGTCAAAGCTTTTTATGTCAAAATAAGAGTTTCATCTTGGTTGCCATTGCTCCGCTCAGACATCTCTGACAGCTGCTATTTTGTGCCATCACTTAGTGAAATAATTAATACTTTTACTGCTTTCAAATACTGTGCTTCTTTGCTGGATCACCATCAAAGCGGTGCTCATAACCGATGCTGCATTCATTTGCTGATGTAACAAGCCATTATTTAAATGCCACTATGTCCTATCCTGTGTTCCCTTCAATAGACCTCGACCTACAAAGAGAAAACTGGACCATAGTGTAGAAATAAGCCATAATCAAACCACAGTATGAATATTTACCTTCTGTCCCTGAAGCCCCTCAGGGCCTTTAGCACCAGCCGGTCCCTGAGAACCAGTCAGGCCGGGGGCCCCGTCCACTCCTCTGAGACCAGGTGGGCCTGGCACACCAGGCGCTCCCTACATGAAGCACAGAGATGGTTAATTACATGTGAGCTGCTTTCAGACATGCACTGAAATGCAGATATTTTCCTGATATATGTTCGGAGGGGCAGTTTGTGAGAAACTCTGGAAAATGTTCATACGCAATTTGCTTTCTTTCTTTCAGTTCTTGAATGAAAACAGCGTAGGTTTCCTGTGATTGTGAGGATGAGTAATGCTGCAGAATCTGAAGATTACTAGAGTATAGTGTGATTGTCATGAGGTTACTTTTAGACCTGAATGAAAACAGTGCTAGAGAAGTCTAGCTTACGAACTCACCCTTTCACCTTTCTCTCCCTGAGTTCCTTTGGGTCCCGCGAGCCCATCAAACCCACGATCTCCCTACAAAGACAAAGGAAAGTAGTTATACTTCACTCCAAGAGAGGGTTTTTGCACTAATAGGTTTATAATTATACAGTGCATACCTTGGGGCCCACTAGTCCTTCTTTTCCGGTACTCCCAGGGGCTCCAGAGGGTCCGACTTCCCCCTGAAAAAATGCAGCCAATCTTTAAAAATCGTATTAAGACATCTGACACACCACATGATGCATGCTGTATGCATGAGTCATACCTGTTCACCTTTTCTTCCTGGTAAGCCAGATCGTCCATGAATACCAGCATCCCCCTGAGATTCATACATTTAATTTTACTTACCACGCCATATATGACTCATACAAGTCTGACTCACTACATTTATTCAAGGTTAACATATAATATCGATAAATTATTTATTTATTCACTCACAAGCCTCAAATACAGGCAGTTAACACTCAAATGTTAAACATGCTTCTGTTTATTAGATATTATAAAATATAATTAAAAATCCCACAGTTTGATTAAAAGCTGTTTCGTGTCCTCTTCCTACAATGCACCGCTCTTCTGTCTTAAACTCACCTTCTCTCCTTTGGGTCCCTCGCCACCACAAGCCCCCTTGGGTCCTCGGTCACCCTGGAAACATATAAGTATATAACTGACAGAAAACCGTGTTTCAAACAGAGTGGTGACTGACAAAAAGACAAAATGCTCAAAACCCATCAGAGAGGACATCCATACATCCATACACTGACCCGCCACACAGGCTGGATCAAGTGCACTTCTACATACAGTGAACCACATTTTGCAAAAAAGCTCCATACAACAGCGGATGTGATGCAGCTTTAATGCTAAAGGTTATATACATTAACGTGAGAGTAATGGTAAAGACAGGGAGCATGGGGCAGGAAATATCCTGCACTCCCATTCTGCATGTTATACTTCATAACACCTCAATATTACAAAGTTAAAGTTTACTTTGTTTCAATACAGGAGATTAAAAATACCTTTATAGATGGGGTGTGAGATTAAGAACACATGCATGTCCTTGTACCAACTACAGCTGCGTTTTTGACCAAAAGTCGCTTGAACTTTATATCCCAGGACATTTTGTCAAGGAAGCGAAATATTTCTGCAGATTGTTTACACTAGGGTCATATATCATGCCTCCTCCATGTCAGAAGATACGACGTGGAATGAACCAAAAAGTAAAAGTACAAGTCAATTCTCAGTTTTTTTTCTCAAAGATGGTTGTGATTGTGATTTCAGGTGTTTTTTAAGCTGATCTATGTCCCAGTGTTTATTTTACGGGTAATTTGGTTTGAATTTTTTATTTGATGATATAAAAACAAGACTGACAACTGAGACTGACTCCTGATTGGTCAAGCTTATATTTCAACAGAACCTCTGACTTCCACTCCATGCAGTCTATGAAACAGGCAGTCAGCTTAGCTTAGCATGAATACTGGTAACGGGGGGGAAACAGCTAGCCTGGTCCTGTGTAAAGATGACAAATTCCATCAATCACTTCATTATATAATGTTATATCTTACTTGTCTCTGACCACCTGCCAGTAAACCAGTCTCCAGAAAGTTACTGCTCAAACATGTCGCCCTGTACTTAGCCTCATCTAAAACAGTGGATTGTAGTTTTTATACTTATTACTTATTATATTTGAGTTCATCATTAATCTTTGGACAGAGACATGTTAGTCGTCTTCCCCTGTGAATCATCTCCCACATCCTCTGACTGGTTCAGTGATTCAAACAGAATTCAAATGAAATGGGAATTCAGTCTCAACTCTAATTTTAGACATTAATTATCATACACAAAGCTGTGGTGTAAGCAAGTCTTCTGTCTATGTAGATTCATTATACAATTTGCATTAATCCTTTGCAATCGTATCAATGTTATGCTGTTGTTGGTTTGTGACTGTCTTCACCAACCTGTGAAAACTTCTCCAATGTTAAAACCACAAAGAATGAAGACAAACTGCCTCACAAACAGTGAAAATACCTTCACTCCTCTCATTCCTACGATACCAAGCTCTCCCTTGTCGCCCTTGTGTCCTGACAGCCCATCTTTTCCTGATAAACCCTGGAAGAGAAAACAGAAATCTTTCACGTCTGAACATCACAGAGAGAAAACAACATAAAGAAATGAAGAAGTTGTGTTTGGATGGAAGCAAAAGCACAGACCGATTCACCGGGTACTCCAGGCTGACCAGCTTCTCCCTGTAGCGAGAAAACAGAATTACAGTAATTAAAACAGCGACACTATTACCTGCTCTGACGATGCACTGACTGGCTTTGCTTTTAATTATGATTCTGATTTTAATCACAGCTAAATGGCACAGTGTCACTCACCTTCTGTCCCCCAGGGCCACGTGCACCCTGGAACCCAACGGAGCCTCTCTCTCCTGGTTCTCCCCTCAGACCCTGATGTTAAATACACACATACAGACATATGTATATGTTAATAATTCATAATATCAACACACATTTCATCTAAGGTGCTTCATTAGCATCACTGCCTCAGACTGCTTGGCCTTCAGATTCACTATATAAGCGATTTAATGTAATAAACTTCAAGTAAATACAGTAAATTACATTGAAAACAGGTTTGATAATTTTATAATAAATGTTTACTTTATTAGAAGAAAAATAAATGCGAAATATTTTCTGGTTTCAGCTTCAAACTGTCACAAATCCCACTTTTTCTGGTTTATAGGCTGATTTTTAGACGACTGGTGAACAAAACAATCAGAGTGAATATGACATTTTGGGCTTCTGGAAATTCACGTCTGCATTTTTCACTATTTTCAGTTATTTCCTCATTAGTTTATTATTAGATAATTAAATATGAAAACTATCACCTCTGTTACAATAAGACATAATAATTTACCTGTTGTCCTGGAGGTCCCTCTTGACCCTTCACCCCCTTTTCTCCCTGCACACCTTTGGGTCCCCTGTCACCCTAAAATGAAAACCAAACATGTAAGAATATGGATTATAATTGTCATTTTACTAATTTTACTATAATTCACTCACTGTTTCGCCTTTGTTGCCCTTTTCTCCAGCAGGTCCTCCCACCAGCACAGTATCCCCCTGTGAGGAAACGTACAGCTGTTAACATTTTCATCCCAAAGCCAAAACATCAATGCACGATGTTTCATCTTGTTGCTATTTCCTGAAGCTGTGTCACTTAGTATCACAGTTTATTAGATCTGCCAAGGAGGTAATTTTTTAAACGTCTTGTTGCTTAAATTTTTTGTTTATCTGTCAGCAGGATCACGTAAAAAGTTGAAATGTCCGTCCATCCACCCACTTATCCGTTGGGGCCTGTTTGAGGTTAGCTGAAGGTCGCCAGCGTGTCACAGGACAAATATACAAGACAGAACAACTATTCATAGGAGGCAATGTACAATCTGGTGCAGGTTCTCAAACTGCTTCTTTTTATATTATACAACAGATATGTTTACGATTGTTTGGCCTTATGCTGTACTGAGAGAAACTTGAGTTTAAACTTGTGTTTACTCATATTTCTCCTCCTCATAATACAGTAAATCTTCTGACAGAGCTCTTTCAAAACAGCCACTTCCAACAATATATGTCTTATCTCCATTTTGTATCACTGTTGGATTTAGCAAAACAATAATGGCACTCATACCTCTGCAAGGGCCAACAGTCCTTTTAAATTAAAACAAGCCTTATAGCTAAGAAGTTACAGGTTTCTACCATAAAGTGGCTGAAAACAGCCTACACCTTATATGAAATCATATATAATCAATATATTAAATCCACTAGATCCTGACTTTATATGGATCCACATGAAAATGCACATACTCATTGATATTGACCTCCTAAATATGTCTGAGTTTTATTAAATCACTATTCAAACAAAATTCACTGAGAAATCAACAAAAATGAAAAAAAAACATCCTCTGGAGTGAATAAAAAGCAACAGAAAGAGAAAGAAAGTGGTTCCACCCCCTGATCTGTATTTTAACCAAATACATCCTTCCATCCAGATTCATGGTAATCCGTCCTGTGCTTTTTGTGTATGCTGCTGACAAACACATGCAAATGAAAACATAATCTCCTGGGCAGAGGTAATAAACAAAGAGAGAGAAGAGTGAGCAGCAGTGGAGCTTATTAGATATTAAATTGTCCACACCTTCTCTCCTTTGTCACCTTGAAGTCCGAGGTCTCCCTGAAATAAAAAGATTGACAGCACATCAATATGTTTCATTGCAATAGAGGAGCAGGGGATGCAGTTACAGCTGCTTAAACATGAGGGCAATTGCAGTGAGAAAATAACTGATGGTATTCACCTTCTCTCCACGAGCACCACGAGTCCCTGGGGGACCCTGATGAACACACAGACACACACATGCTTTATTATTTATGGTTATAAAATAATAATGATAATAATAAAAATCATCATCATCATAAAGACCATGAATGTTCCTACCCATAAGTTTTCAATAAAATATCTCAGTGATCACAGGACGACTACACTCCTGTTGACATTGCTTTGAAATATTGTACTGCAACACTAGAAGATCAACAGTATACTCAGTTAATCGTCTCAGAAAAGCATTGTCCTTGGAAAAGAATAGCTCCTCCATAATAACCACATGGGAAAAAACAATCTTATACAGCTGTTTTTCCCTCTATGCCTCCATGCAGACTGTCTCCTGATGGATTGGGCATTTTAAAAGCAGAACCCTGAAGCAGATCCTGAAAGCTTGACGCTTGTCTGTCTGTCGATATCTGTTGTGTTTCTTGAGTGATGGATTGAAAGGAAAACATTCGCTATTTACAGTTGAGCCTCTTTCCCCGTCCACGCCAGCTCGTCCCTCCTCGCCCTACAGCAATGACAGACAAAAGAAGACATACAACCATGTCACTCTTAGTTTCCATCCTCCAGAGGCAAATTCATATTAGATCACAATTTCCAGTGATATTACAGAGCGACCGATGTCTTACTCTGGGGCCTGGATCTCCTCTCTCTCCTCTGGGACCAGGCACACCAACACCAACTTCCCCCTGGCAACAAAAATGATATGAATACAATTTTTAAAAAATCCATTAATATTAACGCAGTTAAACGGATATATGTCTCTGCTTGAGTAGTCACCTTGTCACCTTTGACCCCGTTGGTACCAGCAGAGCCCTGGAAAACATGATATTGATCGTGAAAAATCATAAATTACATTTGTTGTCTTCGCTCTCATCCTATCTCTTAAAGATGACTTGATTAATAACAAGATTTTTGCTCTTTGATTCTTGACTTTTTGAAAATACACATCTTTTAAAAAGAACTATGTAAAAGGTTCTTGGTAAAATAAAAATTAAATAAATTAAATAAAAAATGTGATTTGGATTAGGGTAGGGTGCCCAAATGTCATTGCTTTTTAAATTCATTAAGTAATTAGAATTACTATACTTACAATACTGGCAACAATATGCCTCAAAATAATGTAAGTTACCAAGGGAAACTTTACAAGAGATTAAACATTCAACTACATGAAAATTATCATTGGACAATTGCCTAAAAGCATGCATGCACAAAAGTCAGGTCTATAGACAGCAACCTTTGTCTGAACAGAGCTAATCATCACTGTGTAATAAAACCAGGATTTAAACTTACTGCTTGTCCTGCAGGTCCAGCAGGACCAGGAGGTCCAACATTTCCAGCACGGCCTGCAAAACCTTGGAGACCCTGAATGAAATGAAACTCATTAGTTGAAAATGACACCAGAGGTTCAGGCTAAAAGAGTATTATGTGATCAGCAGCTCCACAAACCCTCTCCCCCTGTGGTCCTGGAGGTCCTGGTTGTCCACTTTCTCCTCTCAGGCCAGCCTGTCCCACTGTACCAGACTTTCCCAGTGGTCCCGGAGGACCAGCTGGACCAGGAAGACCTGGATCTCCCTGAAATACAATCGCATTTACATTTTTACCCATGGTGTGTCAGACATATCACAGTAACTAATTAGAGATCTGAATAGCTAAATTATCCTGCACCACATGATGTTACTCACTTTTAAACCTTGAGGCCCGTCCCGACCAGGAGGACCTGCCAGTCCGATGCCCTTCTCTCCCTGCAACACATATTTTCTCACAACTGTTACTCTGAATTTGTTTCATTTCAGGGAAAATAATAAAACACAAAGCAAAAGCTCACCTTATCTCCTTTGTTTCCAGAAGATCCCTTTGCACCCTGCATAAAAAGAAGATTTTTAAAACCAACACCAATAAAATATTTTTATTGATTGTAAATAATAATAACAAAATGCAGAGTTTGTATTTATTTGAATAGTGTGTCCAAATATTAGTTTAATATTTATTATACTGCTGGTGAAGACATATTTCTTCTGTACTGGTTTGTCAGTGTCTCTGTTTCCATCCCGGTTATCACGGCTCGTTAACCTCAAGGACGACAAATAATCAAAAAAGTTCATCCTCGGAGGAGATTGGCCTCAATTACAGTCGACACTTTTAGATAGAAGGTCCAGAAACTTTAATCACACTGCGATAGATATGTTGATTAAAGTGGGATTAAATAATTGGACCGGCATTGAAGTGAAATAGCTTCGAAATAATCACGGTTTAAAAGGTGTGGTAAAAAGGCAAAAACTGAACCTTTAATAATATATATAATATTATATTTTATACTATGTTTTGTAGAAATTACAGGAATATCCTGCAACTTAAACACATAAGCTTAAATGGGATATGATATTTGGGCAGTGACACAACCTAATTTAAGACAAAAGGTTTAAGACAAATAATAACTGTTTATAAGAGAATAACAGCCATTTTTATACAGAGCTCCTTCAATTCCACAGCCTCAAAAGCATCTGCATGAACTAACATAGCTATAGGAATTATTTTTAGTACTTGGATAAAAAAAACCATTTGCAGTAAATGACTGTGAAGCCTGGAGCCCGTGCACATCACCAACCACTGAGTTTCTCCCACTCGAGAAGCTCTGCCAGGCCACTTCCTGCAGCCCCCCTAACCTTCTGGCCACTAAGTGAGAAGCATGCTCAATAGCTTTCACAGTATAATTTGGTTCGTTATCCGTCTGTACTGTGAAGCACCGTCCAATCAGTTCTGCAGCATTTGCTTGAATCTGAGCAGATCGTGTAGCCCTGCACACTTCAGAATTCATCCAGCTACTTCAATCAGATGTCACATCATCAAACATCAGTGACTCAGTGCTATTGGAAGCCATGCACGCCCATTCCTTAGAACTGACTCCGCCGTGTTTGACAGCTGGTGTCGTTGGATCATGAGTCGTTTCATTTTCCATAATCCTTCTCCAAGCGAATCTCAGTTTCATCTGTCTGAAGAATCTTGATCGAGAACAGGGAAGACTTTTAAGATGTTTTCTCACAAAGTCTTATCAAGTCTGTTCTCGAGTGTTACCAGTGGTTTGCAAATCTCTGTATTTAAATTCATGAAGGAGTCTTGATTTGAGACTGTAGGCTTTTGTCAAAGCCCTTGAATTGAAGTTGACATTTCAGTCACATCTTGGTGGCTTTGTTTTATATCCATTGTGGTGGATTTTTCACCATCCAAATACTTACAGACCTGACTGTAGATCTGTAATCATACTGAAATGTCACATTTCTTCTATAGATAGATAGAGATATAAACAACTAGGATTACCGCCCTGTGATTGTACTACTTCGCTCACTAGATCATGTTCAGTCTTTGTTTTCCAGACTCATATGAGGACACTCTGACCTTTGACCTCTGAAATCTAATCTTGAGTCAAAGTGAAAACTGGTCAAAATTGGAAGACTCCCTAAAAGACACACTCTTGTTCAAGAGGCCAAAACCATGTTTTCTGAGGCCAACGTGACCTTGAACTTTGACCTCTTAACCATTAAAATCAAACTAGGTAATCAGTGAATCCAAGTGAACATTTGTGCCAAATCTGAAGAAATTCCCAAAAGGTGCTTTTGAAATATCTGGCTCACAAGAATGAGACAGATGTACAGTCAGCACATCACAGTATAAAAGGTAACATGCAAGGTTTACTCACATCTTCTCCAGGCTCTCCTGCTTCACCAGACACTCCCTGGGTGTGACGACACATCGGACATGAACATGTTGTTGTGTTAACGTTAAGTTCACGTGCTGATCTACGATACGATTATACTCACTCTTTCCCCTTTGTTACCAGCAGCACCTTTGTCCCCTCTGTTTCCCTGAATGACAGCATGCAGTTTCAATGAGAGAGCACTCAACACTTTCAGTCTTGTGACACTTGCTCACAGAGAGCGAGTCTTCAGGGCTAAAGGGTTTGGTCGGACTCACCTTCTCCCCAGGTAGACCCCTCTCTCCAGTCGTGCCTGGCAGCGTTAGACCAGGAGGACCCTGCATCAATCAGGAACAGGTGAGTAACGTCATCTTATTTCTGGACTATAGGCTGCATTAACTGAGTTCAATAGTGTTCAATATGCTGCAACTGAATTAAGAGATACTTCTGTTAATGCTAATTAAAGTGACTCACAGTTTGTCCTTTGGGTCCAGAGGGTCCAGCCACTGCCTGTAAAAGTGCAGAAAAATTATATAATTTTTCATTGTGTGCTTAAAGGTTTGAGCTTTCAAGTATCATATCAGCCCAACAATCCAGATCCTTATGCAGCATGATGTTGTCAGCAAGGACACACAACAAATACACAACTCTTTCTGTGAATCAGACTGCAACTGAAGAAGAGTGCATCTTTAAATACATTATTTCAAGAAAAGTTGTGCCATTCAAAAGCTAATGAAAGAAACAAAGTGGAAGCTCAGCTCTCTTTGCTCGCTATAGTTTAAAAAGACTCAAACATTCCTGCCATCAGAGCCTGGTGCAACTGTGGAGCTGGAAAATGCAATGTCACTTCAACTTTGGTTTGTGTGATTGTGTGTGTGTATGTGTGTGTGTATGTGGGAGAACAAATGGTGGAGCTGCTGAGCAGATGGCCCTTCACAGACACATGTTGCCTAGTTATTTATCAAACCGCTGAACTCACTGACAGTGTCACTGTGGCTCCGTCCAAGGTGCTAAACCTGAGGCCTTCAGCAGAGAGGGCACTGCTCGAGATATTCATCACGATTCGTGTCGGGAACACAAACAGCAGGGGTGGCAGCGGATACTGAGCACCACACAAGCAAGCTCCATCTTTGTCATTTTGTCCAGCCACATTCGACCAGCGGAGAGAAACTACACTACGAGGAACCAGCCGAAACATTTTGCACAAAACAGGGTGGGATATCTAGTGGCTTAGTGGGTAAGATATACATACTTTACCATTTGGTGTGATCCCAACATCCTTGATTCACTTCAGGGTGGGTACTAGTTCTGTAACACGTCTCTCTATGAAACTTAACAATCCATTGTGAACCTAATGATCTATTATAGCACGAGCAAGAACCAATACATTAGTTGTTATAAGCAATAAGTGGCAAAACAAAAAGTGCACTTGAGAAATAATCAATATTGGAAACTAGAAATACTAGACTGCAGTTGTATGCCTCTGCTAACCAGTTTGTCTGCATACATTTTTTACAGACTCATATGAGGTCACTGTGGCCACTTAAATCTAATCAGTTCATCTTTGAATCTAAGAGACATCACCTTCACAAGGTGAACAATGTGCTTTGTGAGGTCACAGCGACCTAGACGACCAAAACCTAATCAGATGATCCTTGAGTCTAAGTGAATACTTTTACCATATTTGAGGAAATTCCTCGCATTCACAGAAATGAAACATACTGACGTGCAGACAGACGCAAAACCCCCAAAACAACATGCCTCTGGCCACTGGCTATCGCCGGCACGGAGGCATAATAAAAAAGATGTACTGAGCCTCGTCTATAAATAGGAAGTAGAACAGATGATGATTTTGACTTTGCGATGATGTGTTGACTTAAGAGACAGTTATTTGACTTTCTCTGTCATTTTCAGTCTTACTGAGCTGATATCTGACTTAACTGAGATCCACCTCGGCAGAATTGGGACAGGCTTCGTCAAGCCAGTCCCTCTTAACAGACGTCTGCAGTCATTCAAATACAGACAACGGACAGACAATAATTCAGTGTGAGTTATAAGGCAGGTTCGGTTGAGTCTTTTGTCCTGAGAAGCAGGAAAATGTTGATGTCAGGAGAAATCTTCAACAGTTTCACTGGAACACCCAATTCCTTATGATTTGACAGTTCCTTTCAGTTTTTTTGTACCTGATAAAATGATGCAGTGATGAGGCTGCAGGGCACAGACAGTGATAAAGTTGACCCACAACACCCAGAGCAGTACAATACATCTGTTAAAGAGTCTTCTCTTTCTTGTTATATCTGAGCATAGAGTCCAAATCACATTCTGAAAAACCACGTTATTACATCCACTGTATAATACAGATAAATTGCAGGGCCTGAGAAAATCACTTGCCAGCTGACTTAAGTGCTGCAATTTTATGCTATAAAATAATACAAAACTGTATGCAATGTCGTGTTATTTTTTAGAGAGGGAGGCACTTCAAGCCTCTATAGGGTTTTCCCCTATTTAATACAATTCTGTGAAAAAACTCTGGGGCTGTTCCACACCAGATAAAATAGACCTGTGAGAGCAGGAAAGAGCCTCTGAACATGGTCCAAACACGTGAAAACTCATTTTGCTGGGTCAGCAAGTGAGATTTACCCTCTGAATGTCAATCAATAACAGTCACATAACAGAGATATCTCACTGAGACAGCCTGCATGGAGAGATGATGTTGTTGTATTACGTTACTAGCTGATACAAGCTCAAACTAAAATTATCCCTTACAGTTGTATGCCTCCGCCAATCAGAGCAGTTTCAGTATACATTTAATTTCCAGACTCATATGAGGTCACTGTGACCTTTGACAATGGAAATCTAATCGGTTCATCTTTGAGTCCATGTGAGAACTGATCAAAATTTGGAGAAATTCCCTAAAGAGCTGAGATATTATGTACAAGAGGCCAAGAAAAAAAACAATTGTGCCAAATTTAAAAAATAACTCTCTTTGTTAGGTGACCTTGCCCTTTCACCTTTGACTTCCAAATTCTAAGCAGATCATTCTTGAGTGAGGAGAATTCATATAGAAAACGCATAGAAATGTGTCTCGCCATGAGAAATGAATTAAAATCAAATTCTAAACACATAAACATCTGAACTTTTTGACCAACTTTAAGATATGTACACATTTCTGGTCCACGTTTGTTGGTAACAGCAGCTCCAGCCCCAGATGGACAAACAACAGCTGCAGCCCTCGAAGGAATACTCAGAAGCACCTATTGCTGTGCATCAGATGAAAACTCTCCCAGTGGGAAGCTAATATTAGCGCTACAGAAATGTTTTTTTTTTATGACTTCGGGCAGCAAATCATTCGACATCACATCCAATAAAAGCAACCACATAACCAATTTTATCAACTTGTCCTTTTTGCCAGAGGCTCCTCGGTAGGTACAGCATGTTCTCACCTTCCCTGGAGGACCGCTGTCTCCCTGCTCCCCCTTTAAGCCAGACTGGCCTGGCGGTCCAGCGATGCCCTGTGCAACAAATAACACAATGACAACGAGGAAAACCTGATAAAAACAGCATGGTGCACATCACAGATACACATGACAACATGAACAACTGACACACACACCTGCTTTCCTGGTAATCCATGTATTCCTTCTTTGCCAGGCACCCCATCTCGTCCAGGAACTCCAGGTTTACCAGCTTCACCCTGAGGAGCAGGATGTTCTTCAGTATTTGTAATAGGCACATAATAGTAAGCATGTGTTGTGTGTCACATTTGGATTAAGGGTTACTGAAGGGTTTGCACAATTTTCTAAATATCTGCAACTGTCTTCATTTATCCGTTATGTGACTGTGAAGATTTCACACAATGTCCAGTAAGAGGAGTTGGTTTTTTCCAGGTGTTTTACAAAAACCAAGATTCTCCAGATTCTAAAAACTAAGGAATCAATTTAGACATGGATTTTTTAATCCAAATTTCATCAACAGTTACCTTGATGATCAGATCTTATTGCACAAACTTTCATTAGTTTTCAACAAGAATGTGACTGAGAAGAGCATAGAGTGATATAAATGTTGATTGCAGGGATCAAAAAATGCTTAAAGTAGAACAAATCACATCCTGAGAAGAACATACAATCTATCAGAAGGAGACATTTATCAATAAGAGCTTGGTACACACAGAGGTTCAGTGTAATTATGTTCTCATCTTCAGTCACAACTAAAACGCCCCAGGATCAGAGCTTTTCTCCAGTTCTACACCTCCTGATTGTGCAGTGACAGAAGCATCTGGATCAGGATTACATACTCACCACCTGCCCTGACAGTCCTGGAGGGCCCTGTGGACCCTGCAGGAGGAAATACATAGAGCGGTCAGAGGAAAACAATGTGATACACACCATGAGATTTCATGAGAAAACATGTAAGCAGTTTTTTTCCCCTGAAGAGAAGCAGTGATTTATGGGAACACTTACAACAGCTCCTGGGGACCCTATTGGTCCTGGCAGACCTGTGCTCCCCTGGGCACCAGGAGGACCCTGCAGAGACAGAGAGGAACAAGCTCACACACTGCGGATCTGCTATCACTGCAGTGATATGTCTGGGTCCTATAGGTCAGTGGAATCTCTTGTCTAAAAGATAGAGTTTTACCTGGACGCCAACGCCTGGTTCTCCTTGATTACCCTGTAAAAAGCAACGTTGTTTTACTTTGGCCAACAAAGTGAAAAAACAAATGAATTTGTACATAAAAAAACGAAAAATTCTGAAATGGCAACAACTCAGTGAGCTTACCTTTACACCAGGTGGACCTGGAAGCCCGTTGGGACCCATGGGGCCCTAATTAAAACAAATAAACATGTAAATTGTTGGGAATAGTGTGTGGATTTGTAAAGAGGCCTCATCAAGTGTGATACTTACAGTCGGGCCCCTCATGCCGGGCTCTCCTGGGTTTCCCTACAAGTGAAACATGTATTGTATAAAATTGCTTTTAGGCCACATTTTAAAAGGTATAATTTTACATAATACACAAGAGTTAGATGAGAATACTCTAAAATTAAATCAATATGATTTACTTTTTGTAAAGATATAACAAAGATGATATGATATAACGTGTTCATTTGTTGAGCTGGAGGTGCTTCTTCATGGATTTTGTTGACTTTGGACGTAGAGAGGGAGGCTTTTTCCCATTCAAGTCTTAATGATAAGCTTAACTAAGATTACTAGTGGTAGCTTTATATTCAACTGTATATGTATATAGTGCCAAATCATTACATACATTATCTTAAGGTATTTACTTAGTTAGGTCAATTTAATGAATAAAGTGTATATAATGTTTAATGATCAGACATGAGAGTGGTATCAATCTTTTATCTAACTCTAGGAAAGAACACAAATAAACTGCATTTTTTCCAAATGCATTTTTTTTCCTTTAAAGGTAGGGTTGGTAAGTTGTATGTGAAACAATATTTAGCTTTTTGTTTAGCTTTTCCAAGATTACAAACCCTAACTTTAAATGACATATTTATTTCACAAATATGTTCATAAATATGCAGTATTTCAAATATGTATGTACATTATTATAACATAAATAATAGACAGACAGATTGACATAAGGTCGTCTCTGGGAGACACAAATACACAAAGATAAACATCACAATGGGTAGGACGACACAAACACAGGATCAACAATGTCAGCAAAGAGACACTCACATGGTAAACTGAAAGAATCAGTGCTATGCAAGGGATGAGCGCGCAACAGACAGCAGGCACAGCTCCATGCATGATAAGCAGACTCCAGCGAATTGACAACAAAGTACTTTTTGGAGTGCACCCAATTTAGTATTCCCCCCTGCAATTGTACATTGGATCCTGGCGAGAGCTGCGGCTCAGGGTGTCAGCTGACTTCCTTTCATCTACCCCAACAAATGTGTGGTGTTTTACGCATTTAAAATCCAACTTCAAAATTCGTCTCCTGAGTTTGACACGGATGCTTTGGGGACAGGTGGTCTTGATTAATAATTCATGAGGAACCCATCAAGGTCTAGCTCTTCCCAAATCCCAGGCCCTGCTCTCAGAAGGACGTGCCTAATACAAATGAATTAAGATTAAAGTGATGAAATTTTTCCTGGAGGGTCCATGACGGTGTTTGCATTCTGATAAATTGTTCTACTCTCCTATTGTTAAGCGCAGACACATCTTTTATGCTTCTAGCTGTGTGAGCTACAGCACACATGGATCTATTCAGCTTTGTATCTGATACCACAGGGACAGGTTCTCACAACACGCCTTCCTCCACAGCCCAAGCATGCCAGCCAGCAGCAGAGAACCTACCGGTCTGCCTAGTACTCCTGGGAACCCAGGCAGGCCCTGGAGAGGATAAAAGATGGAGGCAGTTGGATGAGATGAGAGTTGGGGGGAACAGGTGGGCAGAGGACAGTGTTGGAAGAGGGGGGAACAAACAACACAGGAAAGGAGATGGACAGAGATGAAGAGAGAGAAAGTTAGATAGTGAGGTGTTAGCTGCACAGGATCTATGAAGCCTCAGCACAAGGAGGGGAGAAGAGTGCTCCATCTGTTTTGTGGTTTCAGCCAACCCAGTGGATTCACTCTGCAGGTCAAACCTAAGAGAAGGTGCCTTTACTGGGTTACTGGTTACTCACTGGTTGCCCCCGAGGACCAGCAGGCCCTGCTGGGCCCTGCTCCGACACGGAGGGGAGGGAAAACAAAAAATGTGAGAAGTGTCTAATAGCGTACCTCTGTTCATTTATTCATGCACCTACACAAAAAGACATAATTTTCCCACAGTGTGATTGAACTTTCAGTAATAACTGTGAATGGTAAGAAAAGATGAAATCTTAACTGAAATGCTGTTTGTTTTTGTATTTTCAAGATCTTAAGCAGGAGCAGGTTGTCTTTCGGATGCATTAACAATCCTATGCATTCATAGCAACACACTGTGAATCAATAAGTTGGGTAAGATATTTAAATGTATGGTTGCTTTACAAGAAACATACACTTACCAAACATGTTGACTGAAATATTCACTTCGAAAAATTTGCACAATGTAATGTTATTTTATTCATATTTGTGCAAGCATTAACGAGACCCCGTACCCAACACTTACCGCTTTCCCATCTTGACCAGGTTTGCCGGGTTCTCCTGGTGAGCCCTGAAATTACAAACCACATCTTAATGTTGCATGGAGCCTTGAGCCTGAGTAAAACATTAGAGGCAGAGGAGGACATTATGGGAAACTTCCTTCATAAATAACTTTCTTGAGAGATGAGACGATCAGCACATAATCCCTCATAAAGCCACAATTTTTGTTTCTACATTTAATTTTCTACAAACTTTGTAAGTCTATTATTTAGAAGGAGCATGGTTAACTGTTTCCAATGCTTTTATTCTCACTTCTAAGCTTAGTAGCTGTGGGCTCTAGCTTAATAAACAGTAGACAGAATTGAATGGTGTGAATATTCTTATCTACCTCTTGGGAGAAAAGCCTGATAAATGTGAAAAATAGTATTGAATAATATATAATAATATATTTCCCAAGATGTCAGTGTCAATGTCTTTAAACCATTATTACAATGGTTTAATCTAGACTGCTTCTGAGTGCCAACTCACCGATGAGCCATCACGTCCTTTCTCTCCATTCTCTCCTCTGTCTCCTTTATTACCTTGAGGTCCAACAAAACCCTTGAAGACATTTTACATACACATGACATGATGTGTAATATTGATATGTGATTCTGTAATAGAGTGATTTTGTATAAATCTTACTCGATCTCCTTTTGGTCCTTGTGGTCCTGCTGCACCGAGCTCTCCCTTCTGTCCTGCAAGACCTGGAGGGCCTCTGGTCCCAGGCGTACCAATCAGTACAGAATCAGCAGACGCTCCCTAGAGAAAATGCAAATATCTTTGAACTTCATCATTCCTCCTATGTTTACTAAATATTATATCACAGGGTCTCACTACATCAAAAACAAGGATACAAAGCAGTTTACCTTTTGACCGGATGGACCAGCTGGCCCTGTTAGCCCAGTTTTTCCCTGACAAACAGATAGAGGTGATCAATTGAATGTAAAGATGTTTAGATAGATCAGTCCATCAGTCCAACATAAGAACTTACAGCCTCTCCTTTGTCACCTCTCTCTCCCCGCTCCCCCTGAAACATACACAGACATGAGGTCAGTCAAGTCATGTTGAGTCTTAGAGAGTTTTCAATTATTGACACCCAGCTCTTTACCTTATCACCTGGTCTCCCAGCCTCTCCCAGTTCCCCAGCTCTCCCAGGAACACCTGGTATCCCTGGCTTGCCTGGCTCTCCAGCAGGCCCCAGGGGTCCAGCTGGCCCTTGTTCTCCAATAGCTCTTCCAGTAGGCCCCGTTGCTCCCACAGGTCCTCGATCCCCTTGATCGCCCTTTGATCCCCTCTCTCCTGGAATACCACGAGCACCCTAATGTTGAGACAGAAGTGGAAAGGAAAATATATTATATAATATATATTACTGAATTGGTTGATGGACCTTTTATGATGTTACTATGGATCTGCATCAAGTCTATTTATTTATACCCTTTGCCTCGTGATCATACTTACTTCTAAACCAGATGGACCTCTCGGTCCTGACTCGCCCTTGTCTCCTTTTTCGCCTTTCTCTGCCTTCTGTACTGAAGGAACCAGGAGTCTGTCCTTCCTTTCCACAACCACCTTTAGATCAGATACCTGTGTGGAGGAGAGAAAGGAAACTGGCTTTATAACTTTCCGCTGCACATGTCTGTCTCTGAAATGATTTAAACCTCAAATAAATACAAAGTCATTTAGTCAGTAAAGACAAAATCATTTCTGTAAAATCTAAAGAGATGAAAAAATGTCCTTTGTTTCGCTTTGACTTTCTGATCCTGAAGTGTTTCAGACAGAGGCTGAAAAGAGGAGCTGCAGCAGATGACAGTTTGAGGAAAATTAGGAAAGTGAAACCTTTTCAAGTAATAACACAAACTAAAATTATGAATGTAAAAATAAATTTTCAGATAGAGTAACTGAGAGAGACATCGGTATGAATTCCTCCACACTGTCAGGACTATGTTCACTCAAAGATCCATATCATGTGTTAGTCCACGTCTGTCACAAAAACCCTGAGAGCTGTTGTGGATTTAAATTACTTGCAGATCCTATTCAGAATTTGATCATGGCAACTCTGTTAATCCACTTTTACTGGACTGATGACATTTTCATTTTCAAACTAATTAAACTGTCGACACAAGGGAAGGACAGATGAACATGAGTTATACATATATCTGGAAGCTGCTAATGGTATGATGACATTTGCAAATGAATATGAATAAACGGAAACACATAAAAGTTTGCAAAAGTTCCAGGAAAGTTTCAATTAGCAAGATAATTCTGATAAAATATTAATCCACAGCTCCATAGTATAATAACATAATAGATGCATGAGTAAAAGTGATGTGGAAGCTGTTGGGTATTTGTTAATGGATTTTCATTAAGGCATTATTAGTCTCTCTACCTACTCTACTAATTCTCATCACAAAGCTACAGTTCGCCAATTGTATTTTTTTATTAAATCCCCAAAATGTTGTGTCTTGATATTATATAAATCTGTCTCCTTAAATAAGATAGAATACATGGGAACTAGAAATCACACAAAAACAAACATTTCACTGAATCATTGAAATGCAAAAGTACACAGACTCCACATACCTGAATACCGAGGCTGGCCAGAGCTTTATTTACATCCTGATGAGAGAAATATAGCAACATCATTCAGCAGAGATGACGCACAGTGGTGATAAATGAATTCACCAGTCACAGCTTAGTCATCACAAGTGGTGTACTGATGTCTTACCGCCGCTGTCCCAGGTCTGCCTGGTGCCCCGTCTTCTCCCGGGTCCCCCTGCCAATAAAAAAAGATAGAAAAGTGTCAACAGTAAACACATGAAGCCTCAGTCATGTCACATTTCACTATAACAGAAAAGAAAGTTCAACTTACAGCATCACCTTTAAGGCCAGGAGAACCTCTGTCTCCCTGGAGCAAAGAACATCAGACGTTAAAAAAAAAAAGTCAGACTAAATGGTTTTTAATCCAACACCAACTGAGATCAATAAAGACATGTGCGACTCACTCTGCCTCCCGCAGCTCCTGGAATCCCTGGAACGCCCTGAAAGACAGAGCAAGGACATTGATAAGAGCATGAAGAGATAAGACTGTAGGAGGGATGCAGCAGCATACAGAGACACATCTTGATAGAACAGTCATCACTGCTCATACATGTGGGAGACACTGCTCTTTTTTCTGATGCTTCTGCAAAATGAAGATGATACAATATAATAGAACAGAAAACATGGAACAGGATTCTATGAGAAACTACATGCAGAGGAATTTAAACTCTGACAAGGAGCTTCTGCTCTTGTTGGCATTTGATATTTAGTCAGATTATGCACAAACTACTGAACAGATTATCACTAAACTTGATGTGATATGTTTCAGGGAAGAAAACATTAAAGTTTGGTGCAGATCTGGATCAGGGGGATGATCCAGGATTCTTTTTTTCACTTTTTAATTTTTCCAAACAATAATAAATGGATCTTGATGAAAAGAATCACAAATGTTTAGGAGTGTGTGAAATTTGGTGCAGACACAAACAATTGAATTTTAAATGTGGTTTCATAAGGAGACTGTTGGGCCTTAATGGAGGTAAATGTTCTCTACTGAATGTCATCCTAGTTTTATATGTATCTGCTCTTCCATTCCTTCTCCATTAGCCCTAGGATGTACATATTATCCATAGCATATCACTATTAAAGAAAAAGCAGGGTTATATATACATATATATATATATATATATATATATATAATTAACATCAGAAAGTCATGCACACTCACAGGAGTTCCTGGGGGCCCCTGAGGGCCTGGGATTGGTGCCGCTTCAACGCCTTTCATATACACAACCTAAGAGTCAGTGCTTGCATTAGTAATGACAACTATCATTAATATTCATTGCACTGTAAAATGTGTCCACATCTGTTGCACCTGTCCAGGAGGACCAATGCTGCCAGGGACCCCAGGTGGCCCCGGAGGACCAGAGGGACCTAAAGGCCCAGGGAGGGCCCGGTCTCCTTTCTGCCCATCACGGCCCTGGAAAATATGCAATAACACAACTGAGAATCTCTTCACACGGGGTTACTTCCGCCGATGCTATAGTGGAGGCTGAACTATAAAATCAAAGCAGGTGGCCGCTGCCACCCCTCCACTGATGTTCCAGAGATAATTAATATGACTTTGCACATGAAAAACAACAAGCTGACATTTGGTGCTCCTTTGGATTTCTCTCAGAAGTGGCTCACCCTTAAAGGCTAAGCTTGATCATTAGAGGTTAGTGAATTTATATAGCTGCTTCTGAGAAGCCTATTGATTCAGCAGCGAGTAAGAGTGTGATGGTAATGTCAATGTCAGAGTGAGCTCCAGTTGATAAATTCACACTCGAGGGGGGAAAGTGACGAGGAGAAAAGAAAAGAGGAAAAGCTGATGTGTAATACAATAAAGTCCAGGAAGGTGAGATCAATACAGGATGAAGGTGGTGAGATAGGGCAGGTTAAGACAGGCACAATACTTTAACAGAATAATAACATGAAGGACATTTGGCAAAACTGACATCTCTCCCAGCTGCTCCTGATTCTCCTTTGTCACCCTGTAGATTAAAGAAAGAAGTGTCAGATAACAAGTAGAAATAAAGGCCAAAAAAGCACTTCAAAAGCATCTTCATTTAAAAAATATTCTATTATAAATTAAATTGATCTATTCATATCTTCCTAAATTATATTTTTGTGTAGATAAATGTTTTTGTAGAAATAAGGGCACCTTCCGAAATCAAAACCAATATTCTCTTAAATATGCTGCATTTTAAAAGACTGATAAAACAATGAAAAAAGATGGATTTATCACATAAATTAGACTCCACTGTCTTGCTGCTGTTTGTCATCTAAATTACTTATATTATAAGTGTTGTGGACAAATTCTGAAACATACTTTGACTAAAAACTAAACCATCCTGTCAGTGCAAGGTGATCTCATGGATTGATGAAGAGTTACAAACCTTTCTCCCATCTTCACCTGGCACTCCGTCCTCACCCTGTAGGTCAAAACAAAATGCATTACAGGCTTCACAAACACACACACACACACACACACACACACACACACACACACACACACACACACACACACACACACAAATGGAATAATGGAATAATGGGCAGTCTGCTGAAGGAGCACTCAGATAATTCAGTGCCGCTGCTTTAGAGGTTCACTTAAGACAGCCATTAAGAAGCAGGCCCTGAAATACACGTCAACACTGCTTTTGATCAGCATCACTCACAGGGAAGAGTACAACTTGTTCACAGTCTTACTGGACAGAATCAACATATATAAAAGTCAAAACACTGAGACATGAGCAGATGACAGTCTGTCAGAAGAGGGAGAGGATTAATTCAGGATGCAGGAGCCAGTTCTAGAGAGGAGGTACCATTTTGCCAGCAGGCCCAGGTTTGCCATCTTCACCTGCTTTACCCTGAAACACAAAGATGATGACACACAGTAAATTAAATATGCTTGAAAACAGACTGAGATGTTCTGCTCTAAATGTCGCTTGATAATTTAAAACACCAATTAGCATATCCATGATGTCATTCAATTCTATTTGCATTCTGCTTAGCTTGAGCCAAAGTCATCTTTTTCTATCTTTACTGCTCGCCTCCACACTGCTCACATATATAGCACCAGGGCTGCTTACAAGCAGGACTGGTGACTCTCTTCTACTGAAAGTTGCTAAGGTTTGTTGCTAGTAACAGATTTCTGTATTGAAGCTGCAAGAGAAAACCACACCCTACATGTAATGTGCTTTTTGTGTCCAAACCTGACCCAAGGCCAATGTTTTTCTGATTACAGGCACATGCAGTGTAAAAGAATCAAGCATAAGGCCCAGTCAATCTGACCAAGCCCGTCTCGAAACCAAAAAAATATTTCCAGACCCAACCTGGCCCATCAGGTTCCAATGGGTCCTGAAGAGCTCTGCTCTGCTGTATCTACACTCTAGTTGCTAGGTGCTTTTTCAAAGAAAAAAAAAAAACCTGACCAATGGTGTTATGTCATTTCACAGATCGTCATAATCACTGATTCATGACATTTGTATTTCTGGAGCTGGCCTTGCTGTTGTTCAGGCAAAATACATATACATAGATATAAAATAAATGGTTTTGTCTGTGTGTGTGTGTGTGTGTGTGTGTGTGAGTACTCACAGGTGTCCCTGCAGTTCCTGGAGGCCCAGCAGGCCCTTGGGGGCCCTGTTCTCCTCTGAGTCCTGGTAAACCCTGGTGAAACAGACCGACACACACCAGAGCGAAAGGTTCAATCTCATTTATCTGCTGATTTAAATCCGACTTAGATTGTGTTCAGACTTTCCAGTATTTTGTTGGAAGGTTTGTGTTTAACAGAAGATTTAGATGTAAAACTTGAACTTAAACAGAAAGTTGTGTAGTTAACTTAAAATCATTATTCTGGTCAACATTACATAACAGTGAAACTGGCCTGAAGAGATGAATTTCTCAACAGTCCTCTTATGCAACGACTGAAGTTTAACATCTCCACAGTGCCCTCTGCAGCTCTGGCAGTTAAAGTGCACGTACATGCTCCTAATTCGGGGGCAGACAACTGAAATATGTTTGATCAGTCCTTCTGGGGTTGGCAGGATTACACAACAGCTACTGAACACATGACCATGAAACTTGGTGGAAGGATGCAGTATGGGTCAGGGAGGAACCCATTTAATTTTGGTGCAGATCTGGATCAGGGGGAAGATCTATCATTTTCTAAGGGCATTTTTCAACATTTTTGTAATTCATGGATCTTGGTGAAAAAAGAAATCAGGCACATTTAGGGCTGATATTTAGGAATGTGTGCAGATTTACTATATTATTTGTATTATTTGCACATTATTACAGTACTCACTACTCAGTCAGACTACACTGATCTTACAAATATTTATTATCGAATGATTACAGAGAACTCAGGGCCAACTGTATTTTTCAAGCTGATGTAACCACACAGGAAAAGAGAGACTCACATCTCTCCCAGGATCTCCCTGTTTCCCAGGATCTCCCTGAAGCACAAAGAAAACACAGATACATGTATTAGCTACACAGACACATTCACCATTTACATGCAGTTTTTTATGGTTTGGTAAAAAGTTGTCAGAAACTGAAATACCCTCTGTCCAGGTGGTCCAGGAGCACCAAGTTTACCATCCAGACCTGGACGTCCATCTAATCCAGATGCACCACGTTCTCCCTGGTCACACAGAGTTTTAGGAGTAAGGAGACCACATTTAAATTACTGTAAGAGTGTCTCAGGTCAACTTTGGGCCCTGAAGCTTTCTGCCAGCCCCTCTGCACTTCATCCCACTGGGAATCTACTGCATGGGAAACAGAATCCGGTGGAATGAAGGACAGTGAGACCTGCCCCTCACCAGAAAGCAGGTGTTATTGTATTGGTCAAATAACACGGCTCAGTAGAGTTCTTTTATATTTTAAGGATTAATCCAATTTATAAATTTCAAACCTTCTCTCCAGGGGTCCCTCTTTCTCCTGCGTCACCCTGGAAATATGAGAAGTGAAAGTGACGTAAACAAAAATGCAAAAGGAAAAGACAAAGCAATTCAGATATTCGCTGTAGTTTTGAGAATTGAAATAGAGAAACAGTGACAAAAATCAAACTCACTCTTGTGCCTGCAGGTCCCCGTTGTCCCTCAGGACCCTTTATAGACAGCAGGGAAAGGACAACAAGTCACAAAGTCTCATCAGTCACGCATAACAAATCAGCGGAGAAAGGGGTCAGTGTGCATACAGATGCATATACGGTGGCCCATCAAATGTTCACGGAAGCATTTACAAATTGCAAGAATGGCCCCAACTCACTCGTATGCCTGGGGCTCCGGGAGTCCCTGCTTCACCTTTCGGACCTTTGTCGCCGTGCTCCCCTGGGCTGCCTGCATCGCCCTTGCAATCAAAATTACACATCTTGTTTTAGGTGTGTTCCACTCACATTTTTTCATTAAAATGAATTTTCATTTTATTTTAACTGTGAGGTTTTTACTCAGTATTACTTTCAGCGTACAACCACAGTTGGATGTGGTTACTCTAAGGTTCAGTGTGTAGAACTTTGTGATGTCTAGTGTTGAAATTGCATGTTACAGCTGAACACCCCTCACCTCACCCTCTCCTTCCAAACATGAGAAAGAACCTGTGGTAGCTTCAGTTGTCATTAAAACTCAAAAGGTGTTTAGTTTGTCCAGTCTGGACTAATGTAAAAAACATGTCAGCCTCTGTAGAGAGGGTCCCCTCAATGTAAATATGAAGTATTTAAATATAAAGGGAAAACTACAATTCATACAATTTAGATGAAAGGAACTAGTGAAAACATCATGAGGATTATTCTACATTAAGTTTCTGCCAATAGTTCCCTTTCACCTGAATCTTACACACTGGACCTTTACGTGTGCACAGACACACACAAATACATCTACAAGAGCAGTACATACTTTCTCTCCACTTTGTCCTTTCAGCTGGCCCTGGACGTTCGCCTGCCGAGAAGAACAAACATGAATCACTTCATTTTTGATAAAACACAAGAGAACATGCCAGAGACATTTTGTCTTCAGTTACATTTTGTTGTAAAGCAACAACTAGAAATGGACTCAGAGAGAAATCTTACATGCATGTCATTTTCAAAATTCTATATGTGCTAGATTGTTAAAGGTTTGACTTCACACACAGGTGACGTAGAGAGGGACGTAGGCCAGCAAAATAATATATCATTGATGATGACACTAAAATTGTATTATTAGACCTGATCAGCACAATATATGTATGTGTGGTGTAGATATTAATATAATTCATAGTTTGATTTATTTAATATGATACATAAAGAAATGAATTAATGAAAATCTGTACTGAATCAAAGCTCTGTTCAATGTATGTTTATGTGCTTT